>NC_059197.1:10399322-10699322 GCF_020615455.1 Coregonus clupeaformis | reverse complement strand
TGTGTGTGTGTGTGTAGTACTGTAACCAAAAATGTGTTTCACCTGCTTGTGAGTGCCAGGCCTCCTCTTTATAGTGTTGGTGTCAGTGTCTATCTCAAACACCATGAGAGGCTGGTACTCGCTCTAACAGTGAACCAGCCGGAGATGGGTGAAAGAGAGAGAGCAAGAAAATAAACAAATACAGAAAGAAGGGAATCGGATAGGAAAGAGGTGGAGGAGGAGAAGAAGAGAGGGGTTAAGCCAAGACAGGTATAAGCTGGTTACAATGCCTCAGGAAGATGAAGGGACCTATTTGCTGCGCCCTATGGTCTCTGGACAAAAGTAGTGAACTATGTAGGGAATAGGGTGCCATTATTTTTTTAAAGTGAGCCGAGAGGCATGGTTAGCTCACCATGTCCCGCCCAACCCAGGCTGTAAATAAGCTGTGTCTACCAAAGCAGGCTGATCCTTGGGTTACACCGTACTGTGCTCAGAGAAAAGAGAGCCAGAGGAGTACAGTTTGGGTCGGCGGAACGTTTGTGTGTAAAATGTATAATAGCCAGGGTTGTGTTCATTAAGGCACTTGATAGAAAACAAAAATGAGCATTTCCATCTTAGTCCCACTTGGCAGTTCAATCCGCTTTCTTCCGTTTGGTGCACAATGAACACGACCCAGTTAATGTTGTCAAATGCCAGACTCTTCTTTTAAAGTGACGGTGAATGGAGGAATGCATCACTCACTGACTAAAAGACTGTTGGATTACTGGAAAAACCGAACGCAGTCCATAAGATTGTCAGATGCAATTACAATCAATGAGAAAGACCGGATTTCCACACTGAAAACGTTATGCATATGACGAAATACAGGTAACTGCCCAAATAAAGGAAACTCCTAAATAAAGTGTCTTAATAGGGTGTTGCTACCACGAGCCACCAGAACAGCTTCAATGTGCCTTGGCATAGATTCTACAAGTGTCTGGAACTCTATTGGAGGGATGAGTCACCATTCTTCTCTGAGAAATTCCATTTTGTTGATGGTGGTGGAAAACGCTCTCAGGCGCCGCTCCAGAATCTGCCATAAGTGTTCAATTGGGTTGAGATCTGGTGACTGAGACACACACACCCTTTAAAAACACCCTATGCTCCTTTGACACCCCTCTTTCAAAGTCACAGATATTTTCTTCCAACCATGGTAGCCAAAATAATGGGCAACTGGGCATTTTATACATGACCCTAAGCATGATGGGATGTTAATTGCTTAATTAACTCAGGAACCACACCTGTGTGGAAGCACCTGCTTTCAATATACTTTGTATCCCTCATTTACTCAAGTGTTTCCTTTATTTTGGCAGTTACCTTTAAGTCTATAAATTCATTATAGTGTGAATGTGTGTAGCTATATAACCAAACAGTAGACAAGAGTGTCAATACAACCCTGGAATACTAGTTAGAGATAGAGGGAGAGGTCTATGAAAGGTTATTGGGTGTTGACGTGTGGGTAGAGGACGGACACAGAGCAGGTGACACACTGGTCATGTTCCCATTTCCTACTGTTCTCCTAAAGTGGGCACTCATTTACCCACATGGGTTTAAAAGCATAAGATTCATTTTTGTAAAAAAATACAATAAAATCCCCCAAAACAGCATTGCATTGGTGTAAGTATGACATGGGCTACCAATTCTTTCCCCAGTTGCTTCCTTTTAAAACAGTGGTATTCAAAGTCGGGGTCGCGACCCCTTGTGGGGCTGACCGGGAACTGCAGCGGGGGCCAAGTATAATTTTTTTATTAAGAGTACAGATTATTGTATGGAATGATATACAAACATTTTTTGAGAAAGATAACTTGAAAAATACATTTTTATTGAGTAAATGTATTTATTGGTTTCCTTTTCATTTTGATAAGAGATGAAAATGCAATGAATTGAAGGTTATTTGTTGATGTAAAATCTAAATTGACCACTGTTTTAAATTCAGTGGAGGAGGAGTGAAGGAGTGCACACTTGTAGGCAGAGAAGAGAAGAAGAGAGTGGGAGCACTGCCCCGGGGCCTTACCATGAAGAGGGCAGAGTCGTCCGTGTGGGTGGAACGCCTGGAGGGGTACGTGTTCTGGCAGGGAGGAGTGGAAGAGAGGGAATGAGGACAGACCACACAGGGAAGACCGGAGGTCAGGATGGAGAGGGGGGGAGATAGCTAGGATATATAGCCAGGGCTCCAGACTAACATTTTCCCCTGGTGGCACTGGTGCCACTAACATTTACAGTTGGCCCATGATTTGGTGGCATCCCCGAAAAAAAAGTGTGCAGCATCACACAATAGAATACATTTGAGTCAGCACCTTATAACGTCATTCACAATGCTTTATTAAGAAGTGCAATAGACTACCGAGATTGTATTCAACAAATAAGTTGTCACATCAACATGTCCAAGCAGGAATGGATGATACAAAATATTTTTATATGCAACCTAATCCAGTGATTGTCATGAATTTTGGGTTGACAATTAGGCTACTTTTGTTATATTTTACTGTCAATATAGGGCTCCAGAATTCATTTTTTAAAATTATTTATGCACTAATATTATTGTGGTATAGTATATGCATTGGTTGAAGCTCAATGTTACATTTTAATCTCCCTACCATCATATCTTAGCCAATATGACACCAACTTGATTAGCGGCCTCTCGTCATGATCTGTCTGGCCGTTTGCTACAAGCAAAGGAAGCTAGATATATTTTGCTATGGAAGGTTTTTCCACATGGCTGAAGTCATCTGTGTAAACTGTTGGCCTTGACACTTGCATGTAATAAGCACAAATAAGATAGCGAACGTCATTGACTGCTATTGCCAGTTAGCTAGCCAACTAATGTTAGCCAGTAACGTTAGCTAGCTACAAGCCAACAGGGCTGTAACGTCAGCTGTATGGACGGATCATGCACCAGCACAACTCATTGTTGACAATATAGCTATCCCACAAATTTTGGGAAACTGCCACGCTGCTAATGTATAAAACATGTAATGGGCATTGCGCATCTAACATTAACGTTAGCTAACGTTACTCTAAACAGTAGTCAATATGCTAATGATGTAAATGTAAATCTGGCTTGCTTAGCAATGTAGCTGGCTAACGTTACAGACCTTTCCTTATGCATTGATTCAGTACGCTCCTTCCTCTGTCAATGCAATTTTATTTTAGTCATTATAATCAAAATTTGCGCACACCGATTTTCCAGCACACAGCTGTCACCTACTACAGTAGCTATGTTGGTCTATTGTACTTCAAACAATGTGTATGCAGGCTGCTTAGGATTCAAACCTTCTAAAACAGCCTAATTCATACTCTTAGAGGAGGTGCTCCCACAATAATGTGATTTGGAGGTTACAATAGGGCTTTGGAGGTTACAGAAATCAGGAATGCAGACAGGCTCTATAGACTTCAATTTACAGTGCATTCGGAAAGTATTCAGACCGCTTTACTTTTTCCCCATTTTGGTATGTTACAGCCTTATTCTAAAATGGATTAAATAGTTTTGTTTACCTCATCAATCTACACACAATACCCCATAATGACAAAGCAAAAACAGGTTTTTAGAAATGTTAGCAAATATATATATATATTTTTTAAACAACTGAAATATCACATTTACATAAGTATTCAGACCCTTTACTCAGTACTTTGTTGAAGCACCTTTGGCAGCGATTACAGCCTCGAGTCTTCTTGGGAATGACGCTACAAGCTTGGCACAACTGTATTTGGGGAGTTTCTCCAATTCTTCTCTGCAGATCCTCTCAAGCCCTGTCAGATTGGATGGGGAGCGTCGCTGCAGAGCTGTATTCAGGTCTCTCCAGAGATGTTCGATCGGGTTCAAGTCCAGGCTCTGGCTGGGCCACTCAAGGACATTCAGAGACTTGCCCTAAAGCCACTCCTGCATGGTCTTGGCTGTGTGCTTAGGGTCATTGTCCTGTTGGAAGGTGAACCTTCACCCCAGTCTGATGTCCTGAGCAGGTTTTCTTCAAGGATCTCTCTGTACTTTGCTCCATTCATCTTTCCCTCTATCCTGACTAGTCTTCCAGCCGCTGCCGCTGAAAAACATCCCCACAGCATGATGCTACCACTATGCATTGGGGCAGGTAGTGTTCTCCTGGCATGTTCTCCTGGCATCCGCTAAACCCAGATTTGACGAACTGACTTGTTGGAAAAGTGGCATCCTATGATGGTGCCACGTTGAAAGTCACTGAGCTCTTCAGTAAGGCCATTCTACTGCCAATCTTTGTCTACTGAGATTGCATGGCTGTGTGCTCGATTTGATACACCAGTCAACACCAACGGGTGTGGCTGAAATAGCCGAATCCACTAATTTGAAGGGGTGTCCACATACTTTTGCATATATAGTGTATCTTGTCTGCTAAACTAGCCTACAGCCTATGGCATGGAGCATAGCCAGATAACATACAGTAGGTAACTCTTATTCTGTTCTTCTGAAATACATTTTCTTCATGTCATAATGTTTCTTTAGACCTGCCTAGAATAAATAATGGAATTATTGTGATGGTGTATATTGAATTGATTTAATATACTTTTTAAAATGTAGATGTTCCAAAGGTGTGCATCAGCGGCTTGTATGCTTTGGCCTGGAAATGCTAAACGTGTTTATGTTAATTAATGGTAAATTACCGCGACACAGGCAGTCTTTTGCATGACAATAACTGGCTGACAAAATGTCATGACCGCCACAGCCCTAGATGCAGTACAAATCCCATTATTGTGGTTTGAGATCCTAAGGTTTGAATCCTAAGCAACCTGCATACACATTGTTTGAAGTACAATAGACCAACATAGCTACTGTAGTAGGTCAAAGCTGTTTGCATGGAAGGAGCTCGTGTGAATTTCCTTTCATTTTCGGCTTCAGACCAATGCCTAATTCAATTGGGGATTATTCACCAACTGAGGAAGTGGAAACGCAAAACACATCAGCTTGATCGCTAACTCTAAATATAACAACTACTGCTTATAGCCATGTATTAATCTAACAGTAATTGTCCCCAAGAAAACTGCAATGAGGCGTAGTGCACTTGCTATGGCCAATGTGCAATTTCACGTGCTGTGTATTTCAAAGCCATATCAGATAACGTGATTGTAAAACAGTGTGCTTTGAGCTCAATAATACAAATTATACTTACAGAAAGCTGAGACCCTCCTCTCTTTAATATGGACAACTAGTTGCTTCCAAAGTTGTGTTTTTTCCACGCAATTGCATTTTGAAATGTTTTACAATCACAAGCATTACAGCAGCCGGCCACAACGAAACAGGCAGGCACAGCAGCAGGGCAGACACTTGTATTATAGGAATCATGAGGATAATGTACTTTACTGTTTAACAAATTCATGGTTTTATCTGCCCCAAAAATAGGATGTTTTGATTGAGGTGACCAGGTAGAATGTGCATCTCGAACCAGTGCGACCAATAAAAAAATGTAACATGCACAGCGAAGTTAAAGGGTTGCAAAATGCGACTAAATGGTTGCAGTCTGGAGCCCTGCATATAGCACTGATGTATTTAGAGTAGGGACAAAAAATGTCATAAAAAATATTGTTAACCGACAACAATACATTGCTGGGGTCGTAGATGTTTCATCTTTACCCTCAAGAATCAGTGATAATATAACTGGAGAGGGAGGGTGAAGGAAGGCATGTGACCACAATAGGAGCAAAAGAGAGGGATGATGTGTGTGTGGAGGGTTAACGGAGGACGCGATGGAGGACGCGTCCCGAGTGAGTGGCTCCCGAGTGGCGCAGTGGTCTAAGGCACTGCATCGCAGTGCTAGCTGTGCCACTAGAGATCCTGGTTCGAATCCAGGCTCTGTCGTAGCCGGCCGCGACCGGGAGACCCATGGGGCGGCGCACAATTGGCCCAGCGTCGTCCAGGGTAGGGGAGGGAATGGCCGGCAGGGAGGTAGCTCAGTTGGTAGAGCATGGTGTTTGCAACGCCAGGGTTGTGGGTTCGATTCCCACGGGGGGCCAGTATGAAAAAATAAAATAATGTATGCACTAACTGTAAGTCGCTCTGGATAAGAGCGTCTGCTAAATGACGTAAATGTAAATGTAAAGTGGGATGAGGTAGATTGCATGGGAGGAATGGACACCGGATGTGACTGCTGAAGACTATGTGTGGTCATGTTTACGGAGAGCCCCTGTGAAACTTTATTAAATCCGATGCTTTTTTAGTTATACATATAACCTTTCATGCCAACACCCATATTAACTCACCATGGAGAAACCTTCAGAGTGAGAGAAAACAAAGCAAAGAGGAAAGGGAGGAGAGAAGAGAGTGTAGAGAGCAGTGTGTGGACTCACCTCGTTTTCTGTGGGACTAAGCTTGGTAGGGCTTTGAGACGCTTTGTGCTGTGGAGACCGAGAGACCAGTCTCAGTAATACACAGAGCAAAAGTATCCAAAAGTAAAAGTGTTTTTTTAAGCTCACTACTCAAGCTACTTGGATTTGAGATCAGATAATGAATGAGTAAAAACGCACTAGAGAATGTCACTTTCATTTGAGGCCATTCATATTTATCTTATACTTTAACATTTTAAAACATGAAGACTACTGTAGATACATACACAGCATCAGTACTTTCTATTACAAACGCCCCACTAACTCCCCACTTACGCCACTGCATACAGTGATCCAAGAGCAAAACATAAAATCAACAGAATAAAAATGAATAGTAGTCTGAGGAACCTTGACGTAGGTCATGACGGTGTCCCGCTGCACTGAGCGCGACTTCTGCCTCTCCTCCTCGTACCGCAGGGCGGCCAACTGGGCCATCCTCCGCACGCGCTCTACGCCCCCACCAGGGACCCCGCCAAGTCCCGCACCAGCACCAATCCTGGCCCCTGACCCTCTCTGAACACAGGGAGAGAGAGGGAGGGGGAGAGAGAGAGGGAGGGGGGGAGAGCGAGGGAGGGGGGGGGGAGCGAGGGAGGGGGGAGAGCGAGGGAGGGGGGAGAGAGGGAGGGAACAAAGAGAGAGAGAGGGAGAGATGAAGGAAGGAAGGAAGATAGCAGAGAAAAACAGAAAGACGGAGAGGAGACAGCAGGAGGAAGAGAGGAGTAGAGTTGAAAAGAGGCGATATTGACATTTAGACTCAATAAATCACATTTTAAAACATGCAAGTAGTAATTGACGTAGTAATAATCAGTATTGGAAGCTGTACACAGCATTTAGACACACTGGTTACCTGATTATGAGAGGCAGAAGAGGCTGGATCATGGGCAGTCCTGAGGGAGGGGGGTTGGTGGGAGACAGATGGGGGAAGGGAGGGGGTTAGATGTGTGATCTAACTCAATACAGATTAGATTAGAGATCTTTATTTAGACTGGAGATTATATGGTCTGTTCAAAAACATTTGTGAAAAACTGAACAGAGACACGACAACACAGGCTGAGAATCTGCCACAGAGCTGGACTCGTGTTTGTGTGAGAGTAACACATCACATACAACACTGTTATAATCAATGTTCACTCTACATTTATTCGGCACTGAGCAAATTTCAGGTCTGCTGAGCGCGAACTATAACTTGTGAAAATTCTGTGCAACTTCCAGTGTGCGTTTACTGTGAACACTGAGCCTGTACCCGCTTTGTTACAGTTTCAGACAGTGGTAAAGTAGGCTACTATTTGATCATAATGTAGGCCTACCATAGTTTCCTACGATCAAAAACAATGGAGAAAATGCATCCCATAACATTTTAACATGGAAATAGCTGTTATTTCATTCAGCCTACAGTAGCAACCAATGTGTGGTGTTCAATGTAGGTCTACATTCCATGAGACTTAAAAAAAATATATCCACTTGGTAAACAGACGAGGTGATGCAAGAAACCCCCTTACAAAATAAAATACATTATTATTCTCATACCATTATTACAGAGAATCAGACAAATTATGTTACCCTCTACCTATTGGCTACTTAGCTTATTCAAGCCTGTCTCAAAATACAACTGCCCTTTTAAGACAGAAAAAAAAAAGCTATTTAACTGACTCGCTTTTCAAAGATGTCTACATTTACATTTTCGTCATTTAGCAGACGCTCTTATCCAGAGCGACTTACAAATTGGTGCATTAACCTTATAGCCAGTGGGACAACCACTTTACAATATATCAATTTTTATTTTATTTTTGTATTTATTTATTTATTATGAAAAAAAATTGGGGGGGAGGGTAGAATGATTACTTTATCCTATCCCAGGTATTCCTTAAAGAGGTGGGGTTTCAAGTGTCTCCGGAAGGTGGTGAGTGACTCCGCTGTCCTGGCGTCGTGAGGGAGCTTGTTCCACCATTGGGGTGCCAGAGCAGCGAACAGTTTTGACTGGGCTGAGCGGGAGCTATGCTTCCACAGAGGTAGGGGGGCCAGCAGGCCAGAGGTGGATGAACACAATGCCCTCGTTTGGGTGTAGGGACTGATCAGAGCCTGAAGGTAAGGAGGTGCCGTTCCCCTCACAGCTCCGTAGGCAAGCACCATGTTCTTGTAGCAGATGCGAGCTTCAACTGGAAGCCAGTGGAGTGTGCGGAGGAGCGGGGTGACGTGAGAGAACTTGGGAAGGTTGAACACCAGACGGGCTGCGGCGTTCTGGATAAGTTGTAGGGGTTTAATGGCACAGGCAGGGAGCCCAGCCAACAGCGAGTTGCAGTAATCCAGACGGGAGATGACAAGTGCCTGGATTAGGACCTGTGCCGCTTCCTGTGTAAGGCAGGGTCGTACTCTGCGAATGTTGTAGAGCATGAACCTACAGGATCGGGTCACCGCCTTGATGTTAGCGGAGAACGACAGGGTGTTGTCCAGGGTCATGCCAAGGCTCTTTGCACTCTGGGAGGAGGACACAACGGAGTCTAGAAATGTACATGTTTTGTGCTCTTGTAGGAAGCAATCACGCCCCTATTGCTGACTACAAATGATCTATAACTGGGCTAATAACTCACTAACTAGCAAAGAATATGAACAAAATGTGCACACGTGGCTACATGCAGCTCTCACTTTGCTCTCAAAACAAGCGCATCTACTCACGACCGCTAATGCTGTGAACACAGTCCAGTTCAAAGTAAATGGCACAGAGATCCATATATGGCAATGGTCTATTTGCATATAGGCCTACTGCAGCTCTGATTGTTTAGAAAACACCGGTCTGTGTAAAGTACAGGCTGAGAAGTGCGTGTCAACGCAATAGAATCCTACTCCGATGCGTTCTGCCTACAACAAAATCTCTTGCATAGTTTCTTTTGTTTCGGTATGTTGCATTGAAAGTGTCTAACATTGTGTTGATTCGATCACAATTGCCACAGTAAAGGGAAACGTTGATAGTGTTAACAGGGAAAACTCTACAACAGTGGTCACCAACCTTTTCTGAGTTAAGATCACCGAGTCAAAATGCAAGCCGAAAACTACCGCTCAGATTTTTTTTTAACATGACTTGAAAAGTGTAAGCCTAAGCAACATTAACCAATTAAAAACAGTGCTGTAGCAATGAGGTTTGTGCAGTAAGCTATAGGCCCAATACATCATCATCGCATCTTAGCTTTGCTTGAATTGCCCTGCCAATGAATGCATTGCTGTTCGGGCCATTAAAAATATATATATTTCAAAATTAGAGGTAGGCTATATGATCACACCGGTAATAGATCCGTTGTTGTATTCCTTGTGAAGCACAGGTGAGTGAGCATACATTTAAATAATAATTGGCTTTTTATTTTTATTTTACTGGGCTGATGGGTGCCTGCATCTGATGGTCAGTCTCAGCGGAGGGAGAGAGCAGCAGACTGAGGGTCCGCCTCTCAACATCTCTCCGCTCGCCCTTTCCTCCACTGACACGGACCAAAAAGGGACACAGTCTTCCAGCTGACTGCGAAACTCAAGTCGCACTGCCTCATGCACAAATTCATGTTGTCACTCCCATGAACAGAGAAAGTGAAATATTCCTCGATATTAAAAAAGACCCAAGCCGCTAATAATAACAACAATGCAAGCCTATAGATACACTTTCCTACTCATTCATTACTGCTGCAGTGCTTGTTGTAGCACTGAGTGGAAATAGGAAGAACGCGCATTTTATGGTTTTATAAAAGTTGACAGTGCTGAGAAAGAACTTAAACATGAACTCACTCATAGAACAGCATCTCTTTGCTGTATTCGTTGACAGTCTCTCTCTAGTCACGGTTTTAAACATTCTGAAATCTCACAGTATCAACTTTGCTGTAGCTTTCTTTTCTGCCTGCTACTTTACTGCAGACAAGGTCATCTGAGCCATCCGAATGGCCAGCAGTAGGTCTATAGTGCACTTGATTTGCTCTCTGGGCCAGCCGGGAAGGCAGAGATTGTACCTTCAGACAAATGAAATGGTTTAAAATAGCAACCGTTCGCCTACCCGGCGCGCAGGGCGAACCGTGACAAAATACATAAATAGGAACACTGACAAAAAAGTAAAAATAGGAACAGAAGGCTTTATCGTTGGGTTTTTTACAGAACTGTTTGGCGATCGACTACGAACGCCTTGGAGATCGATCAGTGGATCGCGATCGACCGGTTGGTGACCACTGCTCTAGAAAGTTGAGTGAAGTTCAATCTCATGCTCCTCTCTGTGGGCTGATATTTCTGCGCGGCAGTATCTGGGCTACTGCTTAGAGGGAACATTGTTATAGGTCAAGTTACTAGATAGATAGGTAGTGGGTTTGTGTGTACGTCTTCTTACCTGTTCTGCAGAGAATTGTGTCGCCTCGGGTCGTCTGTCCTTGAGTCTCTGGAGGAGTTGGACTTCACTGGAGAGCCCTACAAAGAGACAGTCATCAATACACTAGCCACGATCGCTCTTACACCACAAACACACACCAGGGGTGCGTTCAGTTCAGTTCAACGTTTGCTATGTTGTGTGAAGATTTGCACTGAATGACACGTTTCCCCAAAACGGTGCGCACCATTCAACAGCCTTTAAGGTACGTTTGCCCCCGTTTGTAGAGTGTGGCGAGGTGTGGTCTAATCAATATGGATGTGACCATTTCAAATTGCAAAACTCATGCAGCACACCATACACAATTGCTTTCCGGGCCACCATAATCAGGTTCTTCAACTGTTCATTCAGAACAGTAGTTTCTGTTGAATTAAATGTTGCATAACGTTATGTTGTGAGGAACGCACCCCCAGCCTTCTACATACAGTCCTGTACACACTGGCCAGTCGCACACACACAGACACACACACACAGTTGGTTGAGTTGGCGGAGCATGGCGCTTGTACGGGTGTGATTCCCATTGGGGCAAAAATGTATGCACGCATGACTGTAAGTCCCTTTGGATAAAAGCGTCTGCTGAATGGAATATATATTTTATATCACACACACACAAATACATGTAACACACTTACCTCTCTGGTGATGCGGCGCTCAATGTAAGCCATGAACTGGGAACTGAGGCTGATGGTTTCTGCTCCTTCTCCCCTCCTACCCTCCTCCTCCTCCTCCTCTCCTGTATAACTGTCTATAAAGTCTATCTGCTCCAGCTCTGCCTCTACTAAAGACAGACAAGACAGAAAGACAGATTACACACCAGTTCAGCGTACAAAGACGCAAGATGTAGAATGTACACTGAACAAAAAAATGTTATGCAACATGCAACAATTTCAAAGATTTTACTGAGTTACAGTTCATATAAGGAAATCAGTCAATTGAAATCAATTCATTGGTCACAGATACCTTTTAAAAAAAAGTAGAGGGGTGGATCAGAAAACCAGTCAGTATCTGGTGTGACCACCATTTGCCTCATGCAGCGTGACATCTCCTTCACATAGAGTTGATCAGGCTGTTGATTGTGGGCTGTGGAATGTTGTCCCGCTCCTCTTCAATGGCTGTGCGAAATTGCTGGATATTGGCAGGAACTGGAACACGCTGTCGTACACGTTGATCCAGAGCATCCCAAACATGCTCAATGGGTGACATGTCTGGTGAGTATGCAGGCCATGGAATAACTGGGACATTTTCAGCTTCAATAAATTGTGTACAGATCCTTGCAACATGGGGCCGTGCATTATCATGCTGAAACATGAGGTGATGGCGGCGGCTGAATGGCACGACTATGGGCCTCAAGATCTCGTCATGGTCTTTCTGTGCGCTCAAATTGCCAGCGATAAAATGCAATTGTGTTCGTTGTCCGTAGCTTATGCCTGCCCATACCATAACCCCAGTGCCATCATGGGGCTCTCTGTTCACAACGTTGACATCAGCAAACCACTCGCCCAGACGACGCCATACACGTTGTATGGCACGCGGTCTGCCCGGTACAGTTAAAACCCGGATTCATCCATGAAGAGCACACTTCTCCAGCGTGCCAGCGGCCATTGAAGGTGACAATTTGCCCACTGAAGTCGGGTTACAACGCCGAACTGCAGTCATGTCAAGACCCTGGTGAGGATGACAAGCACGAAGATGAGCTTCCCTGAGACGGTTTGACAGTTTGTGCAGATATACTTCTGTTGTGCAAACCCACAGTTTCATCAGCAGTCCGAGTGTCTGGTCTCAGACGATCCCGCAGGTGAAGAAGCTGGATGTGGAGGTCCTGGGCTGGTGTTGTTACACGTGTTCTGTGGTTGTGAGGCCGGTTGGACGTATTGCCAAATTCTCTAAAACGACATTGGAGGCGGCTTATGGTAGAGAAATTAACAATAAATTCTCTGGCAACATCTCTGGTGGACATTCCTGCAGTCAGCATGCCAATTGCACACTCCCTCAAAACAGACATCTGTGGCATTGTGTTGTGTGACAAAACTGCACATTTTAGAGTGGCCTTTTATTGTCCCCAGCACAAGTTGCACCTGTGTAATGATCATGCTGTTTAATCAGCTTCCTGATATGACAGACCTGTCAGGTGGATTGATTATATTGGCAATGGGGAAATGCTCACGAACAGGGATGTAAGCTTTTTTTGCGTATGGAACATTTCTGGAATCTTTTATTTCAGCTCATGAAACATGGGAGCAACACTTTGCATGTTGCCTTTATATTTTTGTTCAGTGTATATTTCCACAGATGTAGAATATAATCTAGACCCGTTTTATGCAAACATTCCACTCCCTGTACGCCGTGTCACATGCCAAACAGTCTGGCATGACAAGGAGTGTCAGGAAGTGAAATGCTAACACAAACAGACTGGTACCCAAGCTAGAATACAATTGAATAATACTGTGAATAAAACTGTAAATACAGTACATGACACTACACTACAGTTCACACACAAACAGACAGACATGCGTTGATTCTCACATGTGCCGTTGGTCAAAGGATGGGAGCCAGTCGTCCTGTGCTCCTCCCGCTCCCTCCGCTGTCTCTGTTCTTTGGTTATCTCTGCCACACGCAGTGGAAGGTCCGACAACTCATCTGTGGGCTGTAGGAACACAAGGGATGAAAGAGAAAGTATGGATAGCAGGAGTGAAAGAAACATTGCGAGATTAGCTTCTACAAGTGTCAACAACCTGTATTTATTAATGATATAAAGTGCATTTGGAAAGTATTCAGACCCCTTGACTTTTTCCACACTTTGTTACGTTACAGCCTTATAATAAAATGGATTGAAATTGTTGTTATTTTTTTCTCATCAATCTACACACAATACCACATAATGACAAAGCAAAATAAAGGTTTTTAAATATTTTTGCAAATGTATATAATGTGTAAATATTTGTATGAACATAACAAGATTCAACAACTGAGACATAAACTGAACAAGTTCCACAGACATGTGACTAACAGAAATTGAATAATGTGTCCCTGAACAAAGGGGGGTCAAAATCAAAAGTAACAGTCAGTATCTGGTGTGGCCACCAGCTGCATTAAGTACTGCAGTGCATCTCCTCCTCTTCTACTGCACCAGATTTGCCAGTTCTTGCTGTGAGATGTTACCCCACTCTTCCACCAAGGCACCTGCAAGTTCCCAGACATTTCTGGGGGGAATGGCCCTAGCCCTCACCCTCCATCCAACAGGTCCCTGACATGCTCAATGGGATTGAGATCCGGGCTCTTCGCTGGCCATGGCAGAACACTGACATTCCTGTCTTGCAGGAAATCAAGCACAGAACGAGCAGTATGGCTGGTGGCATTGTCATGCTGGAGGGTCATGTCAGGATGAGCCTGCAGGAAGGGTACCACATGAGGGAGGAGGATATCTTCCCTGTAACGCACAGCGTTGAGATTGCCTGCAATGACAACAAGCTCAGTCCGATGATGCTGTGACACACCTCCCCAGACCACGACGGACCCTCCACCTCCAAATCGATCCCGCTCCAGAGTACAGGCCTCGGTGTAACACTCATTCCATCGACGATGAACACAAATCCGACCATCACCCCTGGTGAGACAAAACCGCGACTTGCCAGTGAAGAGCACTTTTTGCCAGTCCTGTCTGGTCAAGCGACGGTGGGTTTGTGCCCATAGGCGACGTTGTTGCCGGTTTTATCTGGTGAGGACCTGCCTTACAACAGGCCTACAAGCCCTCAGTCCAGCCTCTCTCAGCCTATTGCGGACAGTGTGAGCACTGATGGAGGGATTGTGCGTTCCTGGTGTAACTCGGGCAGTTGCTGTTGCCATCCTGTACCTGTCCCGCAGGTGTGATGTTCGGATGTACCGATCCTGTGCAGGTGTTGTTACACGTGGTCTGCCACAGCGAGGACGATCAGCTGTCCGTCCTGTCTCCCTGTAGCAATGTCTTAGGCGTCTCACAGTACGGACTTTGCAATTTATTGCCCTGGTCACATCTGCAGTCCTCATGCCTCCTTGCAGCAAAACTAAGGCACGTTCACGCAGATGAGCAGGGATCCTGGGCATCTTTCTTTTGGTGTTTGTCAGAGTCAGTAGAAAGGCCTCTTTAGTGTCCAAAGTTTTCATAACTGTGACCTTAAGTGTCCTTTCCACAGGTGCAT
This sequence comes from Coregonus clupeaformis, assembly GCF_020615455.1. Lineage (NCBI taxonomy): Eukaryota > Metazoa > Chordata > Actinopteri > Salmoniformes > Salmonidae > Coregonus > Coregonus clupeaformis. The sequence continues at coordinate 10,684,394 of NC_059197.1, read as the reverse complement.
GTTCATTAATTGTTTATGGTTCATTGATCCCGTATAGCTCAGTTGGTAGAGCATGGCGCTTGCAACGCCAGGGTTGTGGGTTCAATTCCCACGGGGGGCCAGTATGAAAAATAAATAAAAATAATGTATGCACTCACTACCTGTAAGTCGCTCTAGATAAGAGCGTCTGCTAAATGATTAAATGTAAAATGTAATTGAAAAAGCATGGGAAACCGTGTTTTAACCCTTTACAAGGAAGATATGTGAAGTTATTTGGATTTTCATGAATTATCTTTGAAAGACAGGGTACTGAAAAATAAGTTTCTTTTTTTGCTCAGTTTATATAGAAAAACACTTCAAAATCACATTTACATAAGTATTCAGACCCTTTACTCAGTACTTTGTTGAAGCACCTTTGGCAGCAATTACAGCCTTGAGTCTACTTGTGTATGACGCTATAAGCTTTGCACACCTCTATTTGGGGAGTTTCTCCCATTCTACTCTGCAGATCCTCTCAAGCTCTGTCAGGTTGGATGGGGAGAGTCGCTGCACAGCTATTTTCAGGTGTCTCCAGAGATGTTCGATTGGGTTCAAGTCCCGGCTCTGGCTGAGCCACTCAAGGACATTCAGAGACTTGTCCCGAAGCCACTCCTGCATGGTCTTGGCTGTGTGCTTAGGGTCATTGTCCTGTTGGAAGGTGAACCTTCGCCCCAGTCTGAGGTCCTGAGTACTTGAGCAGGTTTTCATCAAGGATCTCTCTATACTTTGCTCCATTCATCTTTCCCTCGATCCTGACTAGTCTCAGAGTCCCTGCTGCTGAATAACATCCCTACAGCATGATGCTCCCACCACCATGCTTCACAGGTTTCATCAGACCAGATAATCTGGTTTCTGATGGTCTGAGATTTCTTAAACAGAAATCCTTTATTTACGGTAAGTATTCAGACCCTTTGCTATGAGACTAGAAATTGAGCTCCGGTGCATCCCGTTTCCATTGATCCTCGAGATGTTTCCACAACTTGATTGGAGTCCACCTGTGGTAAATTCAATTGATTGGACAGGATTTGGAAAGGCACACACCTGTCTATATAAGGTCCCACAGTTGACAGTGCATGTCAGAGCAAATACCAAGTCATGAGGTCGAAGGAACTATTCATAGAAAGACAGTCTTGTGTTGAGGCACAAATCTGGGGAAGGGTACCAAAAAATGTCTGCAGCATTGAAGGTCCCCAAGAATCAGGCCTTTATGGTAGAGTGGCCAGACGGAAGCCACTCCTCAGTAAAAGACACATGACAGCCCGCTTTGATATTTGCCAAAAAGCACCTAAAGGACTCTCAGACCATGAGAAACAAGGATCTCCGGTCTGACGAAACCAAGACTGAACTCTTTGGCCTGAATGCCAAGCGTCACGTCTGGAGGAAACCTGGCACCATCCCTACGGTGAAGCAGGGTGGTGGCAGAATCATGCTGTGGGGATGTTTGTCAGCGGCAGGGACAGGGAGACTAGTCAGGATCTAGGCAAAAATGAACGGAGCGAAGTACAGAGAGATCCTTGATGAAAACCTGCTCCAGAGCACTCAGGACCTCAGACTGGGGCGAAGGTTCACCTTCCAACAGGACAACGACCCTAAGCACACAACCAAGACAATGCAGGAGTGGCTTCGGGACAAGTCTCTGAATGTCCTTGAGTGGCCCAGCCAGAGCCCAGACTTGAACCCGATCGAACATCTCTGGAGAGACCTGAAAATAGCTGTGCAGCAACGCTCCCCATCCAGATAGATTGCAAAATAGTTGGGAAGAGATTTTTGACGTACCGATCCCATGGCATAGTGTTTATGAACTGACACGCAAAACGACACCGGATTCAAAAATTTGAATCTTTCAATTTAAATTATTATATAAAATTCTTGCTACCAATATAATGTTATTTATATGGGGGATACAATCTTCCCAGCTCTGCAGATTTTGCTGTGAAGAGACAGAATCATTAGATCATTTGTTTTGGTTCTGTCCATTTGTAGCTTGTTTTTGGACACAGGTCCAGGAATGGCTAAAGGATTGCAATATTTACCTGGAGCTAACCTTGCAGATAGCATTACTGGGTGATCTGAAAAGTCATAGTCAATCAATCAATAATATAATAATACTTTTAGCTAAAATGTTTATTTTTAATTCACAATCTGTAGAAGCAATGAGAATAGAAAGGTTCAGAACTTTTGTAAAACATCACAGTACGGTTGAAATATATATGGCAAATAGAAATCCTATATGGATGGTGTTAAGAGATAGATGGGATGTATTGAATTGAGTTGAAGGATGGGACTAATAACAAATAACAACAAATAATAACAAGATAACTAATAATGTAAGCATACTGTGTCCATAATAAGTATATAGGATGTATCTTGGGAGCTTTTGGGAAAGAGCACAGTTAGAAAGTTATGGCATATAGAAGCAAACCGGATGGACATCATGAAAATGATCGGAGAGGTTGAGAGGAGAAGTAGTTCAGGAGCATAATATAAAAAATAAAAATAAAAATAAAAATATTATTGTAAAATAGATAGTAAGTATAGGCTGGAAGTAGAGACCTGGGCATTGTTGTTCCCTAATAACCCCAAGTAGGGAAAGGATGGCAGGGTTGAAAATTAATAAAGGGGGGTATACAGTGGGGGAAAAAAGTATTTAGTCAGCCACCAATTGTGCAAGTTCTCCCACTTAAAAAGATGAGAGAGGCCTGTAATTTTCATCATAGGTACACGTCAACTATGACAGACAAATTGAGGGAAAAAAATCCAGAAAATCACATTGTAGGATTTTTTATGAATTTATTTGCAAATTATTGTGGAAAAAAAGTTTTTGGTCACCTACAAACAAGCAAGATTTCTGGCTCTCACAGACCTGTAACTTCTTCTTTAAGAGGCTCCTCTGTCCTCCATTCGTTACCTGTATTAAATGGCACCTGTTTGAACTTGTTATCAGTATAAAAGACACCTGTCCACAACCTCAAACAGTCACACTCCAAACTCCACTATGGCCAAGACCAAAGAGCTGTCAAAGGACACCAGAGACAAAATTGTAGACCTGCACCAGGCTGAGAAGACTGAATCTGCAATAGGTAAGCAACTTGGTTTGAAGAAATCAACTGTGGGAGCAATTATTATGAAATGGAAGACATACAAGACCACTGATAATCTCCCTCGATCTGGGGCTTCACGCAAGATCTCACCCCGTGGGGTCAAAATGATCACAAGAACGGTGAGCAAAAATCCCAGAACCACACGGGGGGACCTAGTGAATGACCTGCAGAGAGCTGGGACCAAAGTAACAAAGCCTACCATCAGTAACACACTATGCCGCCAGGGACTCAAATCCTGCAGTGTCAGACGTGTCCCCCTGCTTAAGCCAGTACATGTCCAGGCCCGTCTGAAGTTTGCTAGAGTGCATTTGGATGATCCAGAAGAGGATTGGGAGAATGTCATATGGTCAGATGAAACCAAAATAGAACTTTTTGGTAAAAACTCAACTCGTCGTGTTTGGAGGACAAAGAATGCTGAGTTGCATCCAAAGAACACCATACCTACTGTGAAGCATGGGGGTGGAAACATCATGCTTTGGGGCTGTTTTTCTGCAAAGGGACCAGGACGACTGAGCCGTGTAAAGTAAAGAATGAATGGGGCCATTTATCTAATGTTCCTTCGTTAGATTTTAGCACATCTTGCTCTGGCTAACAGTGGATGTTGATCTTGTTGTTGTTGTTGTTGTTGATGTGCATAACTGAGGGATAGCCTACCTTTTCATGGTTGTTTGATAAATAGGATTGTAAAGTTCCCAAACGTAAGAGGACTCCCGTGAAATTTGCAGAAATCCAGTCAGGTTTATTTTGTGGCTTTTGGCGAATGTGTTCTAATTATCTAAAGTGGCGCTGTTGCAACTGCCTGTAAACACACAGTCCAGTTCAAAGTGAATGATGGCAGGCCTGTGTGGCAAATGGCTTGTTTGCATAAAGACCTACTGTAGCTCTGATGGGCTATGGCACACCGGTCTGCATAGACTCCGGTCCTGGACGAGAGAGATGTTTTTATTTGGTTTTATTTACTGCAGTGTCTTATTAACTGTCCAAACGCACGGCTGCTTTCTCTATATTGCTATATAATTTTCACAAATGCCTTAGTATAAGTAATTCCCAAACATTCTAAGAATTTAAAATGACCATATCTAAGCGCTCGCTTGACAGAAAATGAAAAACAGATTTTAATTAGATTTCATGTTGCTAAAATGCTGTCAGTTACACTTTAAGGTCAACCCTGTTACATGACTTTCATTTTAATATGGTGAAACTATTCAATTTAAAGTATTTTTTCAAAAGAAACATTTAACATATAATATTCAAATCATAGTGTAAAAGCAGTTGAGCTGGTTCTACTCTTTATGGCAATTTTTTGGTAGAAAACTGAGTGTGTCAAGCATAACACGTCAATCCTGTTACCCATAGAAAGATATGATGGAAATGTTTTAACAATAAAAAAAATTATGGGAAGCTCAACCGTGTTAAGTTCAACCCTGATACTTTGTCACTTTATTGGCACTTACTATAGTACTTTTTATTTAAGTATGTAAAATGATATATATATAATTTTGTTTACCATGTTACACTACCCAAAATGTCCTCTATTCGTGGAATTACCCAACAATTACTAGGAGGACCCAGAGTTATTTGTAATCTTACCTCAGTGCCTGACCATCTTGTGTGTGTGTGGTGTGTGTGGCGTGCGTGCGTGCGTCTCACCTCGTTGCCTGACCATCTCTTGTCTCCACTGTCCACGCTGTTGAAGCCAGAGTCCAGCGCTCCGTACGGCCGGCCAGGGTACAGCTCCTCCACACTAAGAGTACAGAAGATAAGACCAACTTTAAGACCACCTGGGTCAAAACACAATGTCAAATGCTTTCAAACACTTGAGCTGTGCTGATCTTTTTTTTTTTGTACATCTGGGTGTGAGCAAGGATGTTGTTATGGTACGTCCCATTCTCAACTCAATGGATGAACTCCCTCTTTCAGCTGTGCTCCCCTCGTAAACTCTACCCACCTTTCCCTCTTTCTACCTTTTGTTTTGTTTTTACCACTCCCTCACTTCCTCTATATTTAAATGTATATCTCTCCTCCCCAAACGCTGGACAGTGTCAAGTAGAGTACCTTTGAACATTTACAGAGGGCTCTGAGAGAGCAAGAGAGATTGTAGAGCAGAAAATATACAGTGAGGGAAAAAAGTATTTGATACCCTGCTGATTTTGTACGTTTGCCCACTGACAAAGACATGATCAGTATATCCTTTTAATGGTAGGTTTATTTGAACAGTGAGAGACAGAATAACAACAAAAAAATTCAGAAAAACACATGTCAAAAATGTTATGAATTGATTTGCATTTTAATGAGGGAAATAAGTATTTGACCCCTCTGCAAAACATGACTTAGTACTTGGTGGCAAAACCCTTGTTGGCAATCACAGAGGTCAGACGTTTCTTGTAGTTGGCCACCAGGTTTGCACACATCTCAGGAGGGATTTTGTCCCACTCCTCTTTGCAGATCTTCTCCAAGTCATTAAGGTTTCGAGCCTGACGTTTGGCAACTCGAACCTTCAGCTCCCTCCACAGATTTTCTATGGGATTACGGTCTGGAGACTGGCTAGGCCACTCCAGGACCTTAATGTGCTTCTTCTTGAGCCACTCCTTTGTTGCCTTGGCCGTGTGTTTTGGGTCATTGTCATGCTGGAATACCCATCCACGACCCATTTTCAATGCCCTGGCTGAGGGAAGGAGGTTCTCACCCAAGATTTGACGGTACATGGCCCTGTCCATCGTCCCTTTGATGCGGTGAAGTTGTCCTGTCCCCTTAGCAGAAAAACACCCCCAAAGCATAATGTTTCCACCTCCATGTTTGACTGTGGCGATGGTGTTCTTGGGGTCATAGGCAGCATTCCTCCTCCTCCAAACACGGCGAGTTGAGTTGATGCCAAAGGGCTCGATTTTGGTCTCATCTGACCACAACACTATCACCCAGTTCTCCTCTGAATCATTCAGATGTTCATTGGCAAACTTCAGACGAGCCTGTATATGTGCTTTCTTGAGCAGGGGGACCTTGCAGGCGCTGCAGGATTTCAGTCCTTCGTAGCGTAGTGTGTTACCAATTGTTTTCTTGGTGACTATGGTCCCAGCAGCCTTGAGATCATTGACAAGATCCTCCCGTGTAGTTCTGGGCTGATTCCTCACCATTCTCATGATCATTGCAACTCCACGAGGTGAGATCTTGCATGGAGCCCCAGGCCGAGGGAGATTGACAGTTCTTTTGTGTTTCTTCCATTTGCGAATAATCGCACCAACTGTTGTCACCTTCTCACCAAGCTGCTTGGCGATGGTCTTGTAGCCCATTCCAGCCTTGTGTAGGTCTACAATCTTGTCCCTGACATCCTTGGAGAGCTCTTTGGTCTTGGCCATGGTGGAGAGTTTGGAATCTGATTGATTGATTGCTTCTGTGGACAGGTGTCTTTTATACAGGTAACAAGCTGAGATTAGGAGCACTCCCTTTAAGAGTGTGCTCCTAATCTCAGCTCGTTACCTGTGTAAAAGACACCTGGGAGCCAGAAATCTTTCTGATTGAGAGGGGGTCAAATACTTATTTCCCTCATTAAAATGCAAATCAATTTATAAACGTTTTGACATGTGTTTTTCTGGATTTTGTTGTTATTCTGTCTCTCACTGTTCAAATAAACCTACCATTAAAATTATAGACTGATCATATCTTTGTCAGTGGGCAAACGTTCAAAATCAGCAGGGGATCAAATACTTTTTTCCCCTCACTGTAAATATTGAGAGAGGGATAGATAAAAGTAGAGATACTGCCAGAGAAAGACAGGAGCTGTTCCTCTGCACACAGCTGTTTCCAGGGCTGGCCTCTCTGCAGTTTTATTGGCAGTGGAAGTGTGTGTTTCTCACCAGGATCCGAAGGCGAGGGGTCTCCTGTCGTAGTCTGGGAGCTCAGGTGTAGTCTTGCTGGCCTCATTGTTCAGATACTTAAATATATGGATCATCCCCTTTATACAAATCTGGGAATGACAGGGAAAGAAACACATGATAGACAATAGAAGGAACAGTTTGACTAGGTTCTATTAACACATTTGTGTGGTGCAGGTCATAATTATATAATCAGGCTGAGAGTTTGTGTGTTTACTAGTCACTGACTAGGAGCAAAAAGGTGTATTTGTATAGTCGTGATTGTATAGTTCGACTGTGAATGCGTGTGCGTTACCTGTGCGGGTGGGTTCTGTAGTGGGTTGTTGTCCAGCACGATGTTCTGTAGGTGGCGCAGGTTACGGTAACACACAGGGATGGACGTCACCTTGTTACAAGAGAAGTCCAGACGCACCAGGGGCAACTCCGACAGCTCTGTATGGATATAGGACACACACAGTTTAAATTTAACCCCCTAGAGTCGATGTCATCGCCCCTTGAAATTCTAATTAGCATAATAAAACATCTGTCAGTTTAAGCTTTTTAAACAATGATATGGACAACATTCCTAATATTGGGCTGCATCTAATTCCACCGCCAACTTCTGTCTGTAGTGTCCGAACAGTTTGGGCTACACTCTAATATGACCCCTCTATGGAAAGGTGTTTTGCTCTAGGACGACCACAAGGCTCACAAGACACGTCTGAAGGTAGCCCGGTACCAGTTTTAAAAAATGAATGGAAGTACACAGCGTTCCACAGGGATGCTGGCCCATGTTGACTTCAATGCTTCCCACAGTTGTGTCAAGTAGGCTGGATGTCCTTTGGGTGGTGGACCATTCTTGATACACACGGGAAACTGTTGAGCGTGAAAAACCCAGCAGCGTTGCAGTTCTTGACACAAACCAGTGCGCCTTGCACCTACTACCATACCCAGTTCAAAGGCACTTACATTTTGTGTCTTTCCCATTCACCCTCTGAAAGGCACACATACACAATCCATGTCTCAATTGTCTCAATGCTTAAAAATAATTCTTTATATGTCACCTCCCCTTCATCTACACTGATTGAAGTTGATTTAACAAGTGACATCAATGAGGAATCATAGCTTTCACCTGGTCAGTCTGTCATAAAAAGAGCAGGTGTTCTTAATGTTTTGTACACTCAGTGTATATGGATGTAGTTTAGTGCCAAAAAAAGGATTGTTAAGGATTAAACAGTGTGTGTGTTGTCCAGCTCTAACACGCCACATTTATCTAATCAAATAATTGTGGTCTTCAGAATTACAATTCAAAATATTCTGATGTGTGTGGTCCAGGTTGTTTTGTGTGTGTGTGTGTGTGTGTGTGTGTGTGTGTGTGTGTGTGTGTGTGTGTGTGTGTGTGTGTGTGTGTGTGTGTTGACCAGTGCGGACATGACGTCAGGCCAGGTGGTTGAGTGTGTGTGTGTTGACCTGGGGGCAAGCGGGCCAGGTGATTGCGGCGGATGTTGAGGTCTCGCAGCGAGTCCAGCCGACCAACCTGAGGAGGGAGTGTCTGGATCTCATTACAACTCACGTCCTGGAGAGAGGGATGAGGGAGGAAGAGGAGAGGAAGAGGATGCCCTGGTTAAACGGTAATCAAACCACAACACAAAGACTACCAATAAGGGCAAAAAACTGGCAAATCAACATGGTGGTTTTGACACTAAAACAACACACGGCCAGTTAAGCATTAACTGTGTGTCTGTGTATGTCTGTGTGTGTGTACTGTCCTGTACTGACCAGTTCTGTGAGCTGTCGTAGTTGGCCCAGCTCCTCAGGAAGGGAGACCAGCTTGTTGTTACAGGCGATCAGGACCTTCAATGGCAGACTGCACACCGGGCTGGGCAGGGTCGACAACTGGTTCCGACTGGAATCCGAAAGAAAGAAGACAGACACAGACAGAGACAGACACAGACAGAGACAGACAGAGACAGACAAAGACAGGAGAGAGAAAATGTAAGAGATGTTTCTGGCTAAAGCCTTGGTAAATTCATGTCTCCATTCAAATTCAAATAGTTGTGATGGTGGATGTTTTTATGTGTGTACTGGCAAGATGGCGAATGTTATTGAATATTATCAAACAAAGGAAGTCACCATGTTGAACAATGTTCTCGACATTCTATTGCCACTGTCTGGGATACTTCCCAGAATACTTCCCAGAATACATCCCAGAATACATCCCAGAATACTTCCCAGACAAAACAGGTTTCTGTTACAGACCAAACATCTCTCCTCTCAATCCTGTTTGTTTATCAGATATTCTGTGATATTTCTCTATGTCCAAAACAGATCATTCATAAATAAAGATTAAAGCGATGAACATGGGTGTCGTCCCAAATGGCACACTATTCCCTATTTAGTGCACTACTCTTGACCAGGGCCGATAGGGCTCAATGGTAGTTCATTATATAGGGAATAGCGTACCATCTGTTTTAGGCATCACACATCTTTACATGGGTGTGTGTAGTTTGCATGCATAGGCCGTCTTTCTATGGTTAAGAGTACAGGTGTGATGTCAATTTTGTAAATAGATATGTGTACATCTGTATTTACTCTACTGTGTGTGTATTACCATATGTTCAAGTATGTGAGGGCCTGTGAGCGTGTGTGTGTCAGTGGTTGAAAAAGTACACAACTGTCATACTTGAGTAATAGAAAATCGTAATAGAAAATGACTCTTGAGTATATCATTAGCATTTAATATTAGCACAATTAATAGGCCTACACTACACATTGAACATTTTTAACACATCTGATTAGTACATAATTAAATCAATGACAATAACATAATTTCGATCTGATTACACTCATAAAATCACCAATGTCTCTATTCAATTATTATTTTTGTCTATTTCGCTGCGCGTTGATTGTTGGGGGAAAACTGGTCTACTGTAGCCTACACTACTTTTTTTAACGTCAACATTCGTTCAGAACAATTAGCTTGCTAGCAAGAGAAAGTGTCACTCAAAAAGCATCAAAAGGCAGATAATAAAAATAGAAGTTTCAGAGAAGAATGGACAGAGAGAAATGCATTCATCTTACCATCTTTCTCCAATGCCAAGCCAGTGGGTCTTACTTGCAACGAAAATATCACTGTTTGCAAAGAATTCAATCTCAGACGTTATTATGACTAAGCATGGAACATTCAAAGTGACATTCCCGCCCCAGACAGAGGCCCGACGCAGAAACATTTAAGGGTTAACTGCAAGCTACACACATAGCAGCAGAATCCTCCTTCCTGGCCTGACCCACCAACAGAAGGTCACAAGTGCCTCCCTAAAAGCGTCCTGGGTTCTAACCAAACACAACATGTCCTTCACAGACGCGGAGGTATTTAAAAAGTGCATAGTGACAGTTGGAGGAATGGACAGAGTCTATGGACAGCATAATTGCGTCTGTCCAACAGGTGCCCCTGTCTGTGTCAACAGCCAGCCAGCCGCCGCGTCCATGCACTGGCGGATGATGTACATAGGATTGTTCGGGAGGGGCTCAATCAGGCTGAGCATTTTTCCCTGGCTATTGATGAGAGTACTCACAACACCGATGTAGCACAGTTGTGTGTATGTCTGTTATTGTTGATGGAAATGAATTTAAAGAAGAGCTACTGGCACTGATTCCCCTCAAAGGACACACCACCGGGGACATCATATTCACAAAGCTGGAAGAATTGTTGACGCAGCATAGCCTGTCATTAAAAAAAATTATACTTTGTTGTCACCGACGGGGCTCCTGCTATGGTGGGCAGACACAGGTGCCTGGTCAGCAGACTGAAGCAAATCGCCCCCCAAATGAATGGCTTGCATTGTCTCATACATCAGAGTGTGCTGTGTGACAGACTAAACTGTGAGCAAAAAGATGTGATAGATAAAGTCATGCACATAATCAACTTTGTCAGGGGGCATCAAGCACCCAACATTCCCCCCTCTTTTACGCTGCTGCTACTCTCGGTTTATCATCTATGCATAGTCACTTTAATCTCTACCTACATGTACATATTACCTCAATTACCTTGACTAACCGGTGCCCCCGCACATTGACTCGGTACCGGTACCCCCTGTATATAGCCTCCCTACTGTTATTTTACTCCTGCTCTTTAATTATTTGTTACTTTTATTTCTTATTATTTTATTTATTTTATGTATTTTTTCAGTATTCTTTCTTATAACTGCATTGTTGGTTAAGGGCTTGTAAGTAAGCCTTTCACTGTAAGGTCTACACCTGTTGTATTCGGCGCATGTGACAAATACAATTGGATTTGATTTGATTTAGTCTTTTCCGCAAGCTTGTGACAGAATCGGAGGCCACCCACGATGATCTCCTGCTTCACAACGACATGCACTTGCTGAGTAAAGGAAAAGCGCTGGAGCGGTTCTGCAAGCTGCATGACCAGGTTGTGGATTTTCTCCGAAAAAGCTAAATGAGGGGAGCAGCTGACCACCTTCGTATTCTGGAAATTGAGGAATTCCTCTCCAATGTTGCTTTTTTGGCAATTCAAACTGAGCTGATTTAATTCCAGACATTGAGACAAATCAGCGATGTGTTCCGGAGTGCCAAGTCCGTGTATGCGTCTTGGGTGGCATGCTCAGATGAATACAGCACAATAAAGAAACTAGCATTTTATGTCATTCTGAAATTAGCCCACCCAACTACCTCATCCCCATATTGTTATTTATTTTTGCTCATTTGCACCCCAGTATCTCTATTTGCACATCATCTTTTGCACATCTAGCATTCCAGTGTTAATACGAAATTGTAACTATTTTGCACTATGGCCTATTTATTGCCTTACCTCCATAACTTACTACACACTGTATATATATTTTCTGTTATATTTTTGACTTCATGTTTTGTTTACCCCATATGTAACTCTGTGTTGTTGTTTTTATCGCACTGCTTTGCTTTATCTTGGCCAGGTTGCAGTTGTAAATTATAACTTGTTCTCAACTGGCTTACCTGGTTAAATAAAGCTGAAATAAATAAATAAAAATGTGCTAACAATTATGTTTGGATCCACTTACACCTGCAAGTCCTCCTTTTCCTCTATGAACGCAATCAAGACTCACGACAGGAACCGGCTTTCATGTAAGTCAATCGAGGACTGCCTGCGCTTCAAAATCACATTAATCTCACCCGACATCCACAAGGTCGTGTCCGAGGGGAAATGCAACTTTTCCCATTAAGTCAGTAACTTAGTAGCCTATATGACTGTATTTAGTAAATACTAACATTATTGTGACTGCTTATCCAGGGCTATTTAGGTCTCAAGCTGACAGTCTTTTCTGTATGTTCTGTCATTACAGGAGCAGGTTATCCCAAGACTCCCAACACAGACATTCAGACATTGTTTTATGTAGGATGCTACATTTTTGGCCAGTTGCAATTGTAAGTAGGCCTAATTAAAAGAATCCCACTTCAATTTTTTTTTTCTTGTGCAAGATGCTGTTAATCCTCATAACTGGCTGAGGTAGGCCTAGTTATTTTCTATAGGCCAAGAATCGAAAGAAATAGACTCCAATTAAGCCCTTGTTGTTTGTAAATTCAAATTAAGATTATTTTTTTTATGAATTACCCAACTGGTGTAGTTTTTCTTTTTCGGTTGCTGTGCACCATTTGCATATTATTGTCTTCTTCTTCAATTAATTTGGGGGGCCAATAAATATTGCTGGCGGGACAGATTTGGCCCGCTGGCCACCAGTTGGGAAACCCTGCTCTACACTATACTAGCTTATTTTGTCACAAACTGACATTTCTGCATAGTGCAACTTGAAGAACTTTCCACCACTGGTGTGTGTACGTCCGTTACCTTATGTTCAGGTAGGTGAGGGCCTGGAGATTGAGCAGACTCTCAGGCAGCGAGCGCAGGCAGTTCTGGTAGAGGTTCAGGTGTTCCAAAGAGACAAACATGCACACCTCCACGGGCAGCTCTGGCAGACGGTTACGGGACAGGTCTAAACAAGGGGACAGAGACGTAGATGTCATGACACTTTATTTCATTCATTTATTCAACCCTTTATTGGAACAGGTGAGTTGGCTGGTTTTGTTTTGTGTTCACACCTTTAGGTGTCCTAGTGTTGGGGCAGTTTGACACACTTAAGTTTTCTATTGCTACCCTTATTTTACCAAGTTGGTTGAGAACACATTGTAATTTACAGCCATCTTGGGGGTGGTCACTGGCCAGGATGGGTTAGGGTTAGGGTTATTACAGTGGCTACATTTACCATGTGTACTGTAGGCCTGTGTCCCTAAAGAATCAAACAGATTTATTTTAGTTTTGTTCCTTCAAAAGTGTAAATCAGAATTGTTTCTAGATATTACAAATGGGCACGAGTACTCGACTCAAGGTTTGAATTGATTCACCAATAATCTAATAGAAGTATTCTAAATGTACCAGTCCACCCATTTAGCAGGTTACATTTATAAACACTTAAAATATCAAACTAAGATGTGCTTATTGCCTGTGGAGTGAAATGAAGTAAAATGATGTTTAAAAAACATTTCAGTTGTATCAGAACAACCAGTAAAAGGAACAACGATACTGTAAATACCGCACTTTTTTTTTTAACCTTCAGCCCTGTTTCGCGCTAACATGCGAGTACTCAAAATTATTTTAATGAGAGTCCTCTGACACAAACATTCTTTCAAATCCCCATTCCTACTCAATATCTGACAAAAAAAACTTCCCTGAACTGTAGCTGGAAAGATCCATTTCCCCAGTGAATACCCTGGGAAAGTAATAGTCAACCCCTATCCCCGCCCACAATCCACACACAGTGCATTCTGAAAGTATTCAGACCCTTTGACTTATTCCACATTTTGTTACATTACAGCCTTATTCTGAAATTGATTAAATTGTTTTTTCCCCCTGATCAATTTACACACAATACCCCATAATGACAACACAAAAACACATTTCAAAAATGTTAGAAATTGATTTGCATTTTAATGAGGGAAATAAGTATTTGACCCCCTCTCAATCAGAAAGATTTCTGGCTCCCAGGTGTCTTTTATACAGGTAACGAGCTGAGATTAGGAGCACACTCTTAAAGGGAGTGCTCCCAATCTCAACTTGTTACCTGTATAAAAGACACCTGTCCACAGAAGCAATCAATCAATCAGATTCCAAACTCTCCACCATGGCCAAGACCAAAGAGCTCTCCAAGAATGTCAGGGACAAGATTGTAGACCTACACAAGGCTGGAAAGGGCTACAAGACCATCGCCAAGCAGCTTGGTGAGAAGGTGACAACCGTTGGTGGAATTATTCGCAAATGGAAGAAACACAAAATAACTGTCAATCTCCCTCGGCCTGGGGCTCCATGCAAGATCTCACCTCGTGGTGTTGCAATGATCATGAGAACGGTGAGGAATCATTCCAGAACTACACGGGAGGATCTTGTCAATGATCTCAAGGCAGCTGGGACCATAGTCATCAAGAAAACAATTGGTAACACACTACGCCGTGAAGGACTGAAATCCTGCAGCGCCCGCAAGGTCCACCTGCTCAAGAAAGCACATATTTTTTTTATTTAACCAGGTAAGCCAGTTGAGAACAAGTTCTCATTTACAACTGCGATACAGTATCTCAAAAAAATGAGTACACCCCTTACATTATTGTAAATATTTGAGTATATCTTTTCATGTGACAACATTGAAGAAATGACACTGCTTCAATGTAAAGTAGTGAGTGTACAGATTGTATAAGTGTAAATTTGTTGTCCCCTCAAAATAACACAATACAAAGCCATTAATGTCTAAACCGCTGGCAACAAAAGTGAGTACACCCCTAAGTGAAAATGTCGAAATTGGGCCCAAAGTGTCAATATTTTGAGTGGCCACCATCATTTTCCAGCACTGCCTTAACTCTCTTGGACATGGAGTTCACCAGAGCTTCACAGGTTGCCACTGGAGTCCTCTTCACTCCTCCATGACGACATCACGGAGCTGGTGGATGTTAGAGACCTTACACTCCTCCACCTTCCGTTTGAGGATGCCCCACAGATGCTCAATAGGGTTTAGGTCTGGAGACATGCTTGGCCAGTCCATCACCTTTACCCTCAGCTTCTTTAGCAAGGCAGTGGTCGTCTTGGAGGTGTGTTTGGGGTCGTTATCATGTTGGAATACTGCCCTGCGGCCCAGTCTCCGAAGGGAGGGGATCATGCTCTGCTTCAGTATGTCACAGTACATGTTGGCATTCATGGTTCCCTCAATGAACTGTAGCTCCCAAGTGCCGGCAGCACTCATGCAGCCCCAGACCATGACACTCCCTCCACCATGCTTGACTGTAGGCAAGACACACTTGTCTTTGTACTCCTCACCTGGTTGCCGCCACACATGCTTGACACCATCTGAACCAAATAAGTTCATCTTGGTCTCATCAGACCACAGGACATGGTTCCATGTCCCTAGTCTGCTTGTCTTCAGCAAACTGTTTGCGGGCTTTCTTGTGCATCATCTTTAGAAGAGGCTTCCTTCTGGGACGACAGCCATGCAGACCAATTTGATGCAGTGTGCGGCGTATAGTCTGAGCACTGAGAGGCTGACCCCCCACCCCTTCAACCTCTGCAGCAATGCTGGCAGCACTCATAGGTCTATTTCCCAAAGACAACCTCTGGATATGACGCTGAGCACGTGCACTCAACTTCTTTGGTCGACCATGGCGAGGCCTGTTCTGAGTGGAACCTGTCCTGTTAAACCACTGTATGGTCTTGGCCACCGTGATGCAGCTCAGTTTCAGGGTCTTGGCAATCTTCTTATAGCCCAGGCCATCTTTATGTAGAGCAACAATTATTTTTTTCAGATCCTCAGAGAGTTCTTTGCCATGAGGTGCCATGTTGAACTTCCAGTGACCAGTATGAGGGAGTGTGAGAACGATGACACCAAATTTAACACACCTGCTCCCCATTCACACCTGAGACCTTATAACACTAATGAGTCACATGACACCTGGGATGGAAAATGGCTAATTGGGCCCAATTTTGACATTTTCACTTAGGGGTGTACTCACGTTTGTTGCCAGCGGTTTAGACATTAATGGCTGTGTGTTGAGTTATTTTGAGGGGACAGAAAATGTACACTGTTATACAATCTGTACACTCACTACTTTCCATTGTAGCAAAGTGTGATTTCTTCAGTATTGTCACATGAAAAGATATACTCAAATATTTACAAAAATGTGAGGGGTGTACTCACTTTTGTGAGATACTGTACATGCCCGTCTGAAGATTGCCAATGAACATCTGAATAATTCAGAGGAGAACTGGGTGAAAGTGTTGTGGTCAGATGAGACCAAAATGGAGCTCTTTGGCATCAACTCAACTCGCCGTGTTTGGAGGAGGAGGAATGCTGCCTATGACTCCAAGAACACCATCCCCACCGTCAAACATGGAGGTGGAAACATTATGTTTTGGGGGTGTTTTTCTGCTAAGGGGACAGGACAACTTCACCGCATCAAAGGGACGATG
The DNA here is from genome assembly GCF_020615455.1 of Coregonus clupeaformis. NCBI lineage: Eukaryota > Metazoa > Chordata > Actinopteri > Salmoniformes > Salmonidae > Coregonus > Coregonus clupeaformis. The sequence continues at coordinate 10,667,928 of NC_059197.1, read as the reverse complement.
GACGGGGCCATGTACCGTCAAATATTGGGTGAGAACCTCCTTCCCTCAGCCAGGGCATTGAAAATGGGTCGTGGGTGGGTATTCCAGCATGACAATGACCCAAAACACACGGCCAAGGCAACAAAGGAGTGGCTCAAGAAGAAGCACATTAAGGTCCTGGAGTAGCCTAGCCAGTCTCCAGACCTTAATCCCATAGAAAATCTGTGGAGGGAGCTGAAGGTTCGAGTTGCCAAACGTCAGCCTCGAAACCTTAATGATTTGAAGAAGATCTGCAAAGAGGAGTGGGACAAAATCCCTCCTGTCTCTCACTGTTCAAATAAACCTACCATTACAATTATAGACTGATCATTTATTTGTCAGTGGGAAAACGTACAAAATCAGCAGGGGATCAAATACTTTTTTCCCCTCACTATGTATGAAATTACATTTTAAAACAGTTTAGATGTAATTGTAAAATAATTGTCTGCTCTAAGTCTCAGATATGGTCTTCCATAAGTAAAATTGAAGGTATTCTTCTGTTATTTATAAAATAATAATTTTTATTGTTTCATTCACTTCTCACCTGCTGCTCCTCCTATGAACATTCCCTCGGGGACATTCTACCCCCACCCCCCAATGGAGATTTATCATTGTTACAGCAGTAAATATATAAACTACCAGTCAAACGTTTTAGAACACCTACTCATTCAAGGGTTTTTATTTATTTTTTACTATTTTCTATATTGTAGAATAATAGTGAAGACATCAAAAACTATGAAATAACACATATTTTATATTAGAGATTCTTCAAATAGCCACCCTTTGCCTTGATGACAGCTTTGCACACGCTTGGCATTCCCTCAACCAGCTTCATGATGTATTCACCTGGAAAGCATTTAAATTAACAGGTGTGCCTTCTTAAAAGTTAATTTGTGGAATTTCTTTCCTTCTTAATGCGTTTGAGCCAATCAGTTGTGTTGTGACAAGGTAAGGGTGGTATACAGAAGATAGCTCTAGTTGGTAAAAGACCAAGTCCATATTATGGCAAGAAGAGCTAAAATTTGCAAAGAGAAAACGACAGTCCATCATTACTTTAAGACATGAAGGTCAGTCAATACGGAAAATGTCAAGAACTTTGAAAGTTTCTTCAAGTGCAGTCGCAAAAACCATCAAGCGCTATGATGAAACTGGCTCTCATGAGGACCGCCACAGGAAAGGAAGACCCAGAGTTACCTCTGCAGCAGAGGATAACGTCATTTGATTTACCAGCCTCAGAAATTGCAGCCCAAATAAATGCTTCACAGAGTTCAAGTAACAGACATTTCAACATCAACTGTTCAGAGGAGACTGCTTGAATCAGGACTTCATGAATTGCTGCAAAGAAACCACTACTAATGGACACCAATAAGAAGAGACTTGCTTGGGCCAAGAAACACGAGCAATGGACACTAGACCGGTGGAAATCTGTCCTTTGGTCTGGAGTCCAAATCTGAGATTTTTGGTTCCAACTACCGTGTCTCTGTGAGACGCAGAGTAGGTGAACGGATGATGTCTGCATGTGTGGTTCCCACCATGAAGCATGGAGGTGGTGTGATGGTGTGGGGGTGCTTTGCTGGTGACTGTTAGTGATTTATTTAGAATTCAAGGCACACTTAACCAGCATGGCTACCACAGCATTCTGCAGCGATACACCATCCCCTGGTTTGGGCTTAGTGGGACTATCATTTGTTTTTCAACAGGACAATGAACCAAAATACACCTCCAGGCTGTGTAAGGGCTATTTGACCAAGAAGGAGAGTGATGGACTGCTGCATCAGATGACCTGGCCTCAACCCAAATGAGATGGTGTGGGATGAGTTGGACCGCAGAGTGAAGGAAAAGCAGCCAACAAGAGCTCAGCATATGTGGGAACTCCTTCAAGACTGTAATCAAGGCAAAGGGTGGCTACTTTGAAGAATCTAAAATATATTTTGATTTATTAACACTTTTTTGGTTACTACATGATTCCATGTGTTATTTCATAGTTTTGATGTCTTCAATATTATTCTACAATGTAGAAAATAGTACAAATAAAGAAAAACCCTTGAATGAGTAAGTGTGTTCAAACTTTTGACTGGTACTGTAAGTATTCAGACCCTTTACTCAGTACTTTGTTGAAGCACCTTTGGCAGCAATTACAGCCTTAAGTCTTCTTGAGTATGACGCTACAAGCTCGGCACACCTGTATTTGGGGAGTTTCTCCCATTCTTCTCTGCAGATCCTCTCAAGTTCTTTCAGGTTGGAGGGGGAGCGTCGCTGCACAGCTATTTTCAGGTCTCTCCAGAGATGTTTGATTGGATTCAAGTCTGGGCTCTGGCTGGGCCACTCAAGGACATTCAGAGACTTGTCCCGAAGCCACTCCTGCATTGTCTTGGCTGTGTGCTAAGGGTCGTTGTCCTGTTGGAAGGTGAACCTTCACCCCAGTCTGAGGTCCTGAGCGCTCTGGAGCAGGTTTTCATCAAGGATCTCTCTGTACTTTGCTCCGTTCATCTTTCCTTCAATCCTGACTAGTCTCCCAGTCCCTGCCACTGAAAAACATCCCCACAGCATGATTCTGCCACCACCATGCTTCACCGTAGGGACGGTTCCAGGTTTCAACAGACATGACATTTGGCATTCTGGCCAAAGAGTTCAATCTTGGTTTCATCAGACCAGAGAATCTTGTTTCTTATGGTCTGAGAGTCCTTTAGGTGCCTTTGGGCAAACTCCAAGTGGGCTGTCATGTGCCTTTTACTGAGGAGACGCTTCCGTTTGGCCACTCTACCATCAAGGCCTGATTGGTGGAGTGATGCAGAGATGGTCTCGGAGCTCTACGGACAATTCCTTCGACCTCATGGCTTGGATTTTGCTCTGACATGCACTGTCAATTGTGGGACCTTATATAGACAGGTGTGTGTCTTTCCAAATCATGTCCAATCAATTGAATTTACCACAGGTGGACTCCAATTAAGTTGTAGAAACATCACAAGGATGATCAATGGAAACAGGATGCACCTGAGCTCAATTTCGAGTCTCATAGCAAAGGGTTTGAATACTTACGTAAATAAAGGTATTTCTGTTTTTTATTTTTAATCAATTTGCACCAACACATTTTTTTTGTCATTCGTCATTATGGGGTATTGTGTGTAGATTCATGAGGGAAAAAATGTATTGAATCAATTTTAGAATAAGGCTGTAACGTATCAAAATGTGGAAAAAGGGGTATGAATACTTTCCGAATGCACTGTATGTATCTATACAGAACAAAAATATAAAACGTGTTAACAATTTAACACTAAACCATGTAGTAACAATATTCTACTTCAAAATGTTGACTGCTCTGACCATTTGGAGGATGCATGATATGTATTTGTAATGGATCTCCAGTAACAATGTTGGGGCAGGGGGGAAAGTGATGAGGAGATAGGCTACACTTTGTAGAATGAATGCAAGTGAGATGTTCTATGTTGAAGTTTAATGTTTTGGGTGTGATGTTTTTTGGTGGAGAAGGAATGGTCTTAATGTGAGAGGGATCTGGTTCTACTACAATCCAGCCCCTCCTGGATCAACAGGTCTGTGAACACACACACACCAAAGGTAGACAAGGCAAGTACACACACGTAGCCTACACTCAACGGTTTTACTGAATTACAGTTCATATAAGGAAATCTGTCAATTTAAATAAATAAAATAGGCCCCAATCTATGGATTTCACATGACTGGGAATACAGATACGCATATCTCTTGGTCACAGATATATATATTTTTTTTAAGTAGGGGTGTGGATCGGAAAACCAGTCAGTATCTGGTGTGACCACCATTTGCCTCATGCAGCGCAACATACAGTGGGGAGAACAAAAAAAATCCAGAAAATCACATTGTATGATTTTTAAGTAATTCATTTGCATTTTATTGCATGACATAAGTATTTGATACATCAGAAAAGCAGAACATAATATTTGGTACAGAAATCATACATAGGTTTGCACACACTGCAGCAGGGATTTTGGCCCACTCCTCCATACAGACCTTCTCCAGATCCTTCAGGTTTCGGGGCTGTCGCTGGGCAATACAGACTTTCAGCTCCCTCCAAAGACGTTCTATTGGGTTCAGGTCTGGAGACTGGCTAGGCCACTCCAGGACCTTGAGATGCTTCTTACGGAGCCACTCCTTAGTTGCCCTGGCTGTGTGTTTCGGGACGTTGTCATGCTGGAAGACCCAGCCACGACCCATCTTCAATGCTCTTACTGAGGGAAGGAGGTTGTTGGCCAAGATCTCGCGATACATGGCCCCATCCATCCTCCCCTCAATACGGTGCAGTCGTCCTGTCCCCTTTGCAGAAAAGCATCCCCAAAGAATGATGTTTCCACCTTCTTTGAGACTGTGGTCCCAGTTCTCTTCAGGTCATTGACCAGGTCCTGCCGTGTAGTTCTGGGCTGATCCCTCACCTTCCTCATGATCATTGATGCCCCACGAGGTGAGATCTTGCATGGAGCCCCAGACCGAGGGTGATTGACCGTCATCTTGAACTTCTTCCATTTTCTAATAATTGCGCCAACAGTTGTTGCCTTCTCACCAAGCTACTTGCCTATTGTCCTGTAGCCCATCCCAGCCTTGTGCAGGTCTACAATTTTATCCCTGATGTCCTTACACAGCTCTCTGGTCTTGGCCATTGTGGAGAGGTTGGAGTCTGTTTGATTGAGTGTGTGGACAGGTGTCTTTTATACAGGTCACGGGTTCAAACAGGTGCAGTTAATACAGGTAATGAGTGGAGAACAGGAGGGCTTCTTAAAGAAAAACTAACAGGTCTGTGAGAGCCGGAATTCTTACTGGTTGGTAGGTGATCAAATACTTATGTCATGCAATAAAATGCAAATTAATTACTTAAAAATCATACATTGTGATTTTCTGGATTTTTGTTTTAGATACTGTCTCTCACAGTTGAAGTGTACTTATGATAAAAATTACAGACCTCTACATGCTTTGTAAGTAGGAAAACCTGCAAAATCGGCAGTGTATGAGGCGGCGCACAATTGGCCCAGCGTCGTCCAGGGTAGGGGACGGAAAGGCCGGCAGGGATGTAGCTCAGTTGGTAGAGCATGTTGTTTGCAACGCCAGGGTTGTGGGTTCGATTCCCACGTGGGGCCAGTATGAAAAAAATAAAAGAATAATAATGTATGCACTCAGTAACTGTAAGTCGCTCTGGATAAGAGCGTCTGCTAAATGACTAAAATGTAAATGTAAATGTATCAAATACTTGTTCTCCCCACTGTATCTCCTTCACATATAGTTGATCAGGCTGTTGATTGTGGCCTGTGGAATGTTGTCCCACTCTTCTTCAATGACTGTGCAAAGTGGCTGGATATTGGCGGGAACTAGAATACGCTGTCGCACACGTCGATCCAGAGAACCCCAAACATGCTCAATGGGTGACATGTCTGGTGAGTATGCAGGCCATGGAAGAACTGGGACATTTTCAGCTTCCAGAAATTGTGTACAGATCCTTGCGACATGGGGCTGTGCATTATTATGCTGAAACATGAGGTGATGAAGGCGGATGAATGGCACAACAATGGGCCTTAGGATCTTGTCACGATATCTCTGTGCATTCAAATTGCCATAGATAAAATGCAATTGTTTTCGTTCTCCGTAGCTAATGCCTGCCCAAATGAACATTCAATTCTCTAGCAACAGCTCTGGTGGACATTCCTACAGTCAGCATGGCAATTGCACGCTCCCTCAAATCTTGAGACCCCTGTGGCATTGTGTTGTATGACAAATGTGTTGTGTGCACATTTTATTGTCCCCAGCACAAGGTGCACCTGTGTAATGATCATGCTGTTTAACCTCTACGGGATCGGTGTCCCGTATACGGGATGGTTGAGCTAACGTGAGCTAATGTGATTAGCATGACTGTTGTTAGTAACAACAAACTTTCCAGGACATAGACATGTCTTATATGGGCAGAAAGCTTAAATTCTTGTTAATCTAACTGCACTGTCCAATTTACAGTAGCTATTACAGTGAACAAATACCATGCTATTGTTTGAGGAGAGTGCACAACAAAAAACTAATCACGGCAACTGGTTTGATACATTCACCTCTGAAGGTAAATACTGTTCTTACATTCAGTAATCTTGCTCTGATTTGTCCGTCCTAAGGGTCCCAGAGATAAAATATAGCATAGTTTTATTTAATAAAATCCATTTTTATTATCAAATGTAGGAACTTGGTTCTACAGTTTGAACCCCTGCCGTCTCTGTCTCCACACCCACCCCGCCCGGCCATCTAGATGTGTGAAAGTTAATGTATAAGATAATGATCCATCATGTATGACATTCCTGAGAGTGTGTAAACTTGCATTTTGTATTACCATATCATTTTTGTATGTTCTCTATAGTTATGTACTTGAAAATGTATCAATTGACCAATTCGTCACATTTGGGCAGACTTGATACAAAATAGTCCAGTATTGCAATGCTTCACTGGATCAATCTGAAACATTGCACACACACTGCTGCCATCTAGTGGCCGAAATCTAAATTGCGCCTAAACTGCAATATTATATTGTGGCCTTTCTCTTGCATTTCAAAGATGATGGAACAAAAATAAAATAGAAAACCCATGTTTTTCTGTTTGTATTATCTTTTACCAGATCTAATGTATTATATTCTCCTACATTAATTTCACATTTCCACAAACTTCAAAGTGTTTCCTTTCAAATGCTATTAAGAATATGCATATCCTTGCTTCTGGTTCTGAGCTACAGGCAGTTAGATTTGGGTATGTCATTTTAGGGGAAAATTGAAAAAAAGGGTCAGATCCTTAAGAGCTTAATCAGCTTCTTGATATGCAAGACCTGTCAAGTGGATGGATTATCTTGGCAGAGGATAAATGCTCACTGACAGGGATGTAAACAAATTTGTGCACAATTTGAGAGAAATAAGCTTTTTGTGCGTATGGAACATTTCTGTGCTATATTATTTCAGCTCATGAAACATGGGACCAACACTTTACATGTTGCGTCTATATTTTTGTTAAGTGTATATGGCTCTGGCTAGGGCTGTGTCCTACTCATGGACCTTAAAACTAGGGCAAGTAATTATATGCAATCAATAGCACTACAGAAAACTGATGCCTAGTATAAAATAATATTTCTTATCAGTAACGTTATAATGAAAAAGGGAATTGCATCACAAAGCAAAATATACAAAACAATCAGTAGAACAGGATAATGTTACCGTTACAGTAGTAGCGATGCTTAAAACACCACAAACTAGTTCAGAGAATGGCAAAACAAATAAAGTTATAAATTACTTTGTGGTGACTAGCTACAGGTGTTAGCAACTTTGCTAGCTAGCAACATATGGTTGGAACTTTCCCGTCCATGGTGGAAAGACAGTGGGAACAGAACCCGGTTTCAACCGGTCCCCATTGTAGTTAGCTATGCCTGACACAGAGCTCCATCGCGGTCAGGAAAAGAGTGGAAATGTGTAGTGTATTTGTATCTGACCAGAACGTTATTGCACTTAATTTTGGCCAACGTCACTCAGCTACTCAACAACTAACGTTATTCGCCTTACTTTACTTCAGAGATTACTAACCGCTAGCCTAGCTAGCTACCACATCTTACTTTACTTCAGAGATTACTAACCGCTAGCCTAGCTAGCTACCATTTCTTTGTTTACTTTCTTTTGTTATGATTTCCTTTCTTGACGACCAATAGCAAGATGCTCCTTCGTCCCACATCCTGTAATTATCATTCTTAGAACCACGAAGAAGAGTATCTACCAGATTATAGACTATATGGAATACCTTTTTACATTAAACAACACCTTAATTTGGCAATTTAATGCAGAGACACCAATCGTTGTTTATGTAACAATAAATACACATAGTAAAATGCATTAGGTCATTTTAGAAATTCAGCATTTTGATATAAAAAGACAGAAATCTAAATATTCAAAAAATGGACCTAAAAACTGTCTGAGGTACTGACATATATATAGAGAGCGAGGTATCAGTCAATATGGGCAGGGAGAAACCTTGTGTATTCTGCACCAGGATCATGGAACTCCTGCTTTATACGGGACACCACACAGGAAGGTATGACATGATCGCAAAGGTAGCCACATTAACACCAAACAGAATTCAGATAGGCACAGTAACTTTATCGGCTGGGAATGACTGTGAAAGGTGCACATTGTTACATTAGCAGAACACTACTACTATATTATGTAAAGGGTTGTTTATTCTACATGGACCTTGTTACTACGTTTGAAAGTTATCAAAACACTTTAAGAATATCTACATAAATTCAGCAATTGCATTCTTCTCATATTACTCTTTAGACTGCTGACCTATTCAAAGCTTCCTCCAGCATCTCACCATACATCTGCCTGTAATTATTGAACTCAACCTGCAGGAGGTTTGTTTGTTGTGATTGAGATTGGGGGGGAAACAGCTGCAGGCAAGGTTCTGACAGACAGATGGGTGTGTCTTGGTGGTGGCAAGCACACACCCAAGAAACAGCCTCATCAAACCACAACCCAACTCACGTTTGGCGTCTGTCATGGCCCGGCATTTCTTGAGAAAGCCAAAAAACTAGGCCAAATCAGTGGGTGCAGTTCCCCTTTAATTTCTTCCAGCGAGCTCCTCCCTGAGATAACCAGTGTGGACTGGCCACAGAGACATGGGTCTGGCTAAACAAAACACAGAGAGAAAGAGAGAGAGAACAACAAGAGAGGCCTTTGCCAAGTTAACCAAGTCAGGCCTCAGTCTCCCTCTCTGCTCCATTTTCTCTCTCCCTCCCTTCTCTCTCCTCCTTCATAAGGGTCTGGCAGTGTGCACTGTGTATGTCGCCCCCTAGCGTCGCCAAACTTGCAGAGCACATACACACTGCATTGACTATGCTCCAATTCCACAGTCACTGCACACAGACAACAACGGTCAGTGAAGCGCCCGAGCGAGAGGATCACAGACTCACCCATAGACCAGGACATAGATACCCCCTCTCTGTCTCTCTCGCCATACAGTTCGGGCAGGGCGATATATCAAATTAATTTGATTAATTTCAACATATGTTTTAGCGCGTTGTTCCAAATGCCTGTATCACATTTTTATAAGCGTTCTGTCTTTTTAGCCTTGTCTCCTTTGCTCCTTCTGTGCTGTGCCCACTTTCCCACTTGCACAGACACCAAGCCCCTTCCCCTGCCACTCACAACAACGACGAAAGATCACTTCTTCCTCTCTGACAATAAGCAGTTTAAAACGTACTATTGGCATTTGAGGTTTGGTCCAACAGAATCGGTCATTTGGAACGCCGAAACAGTTAGACATTATTTTACTGTAATAGATTTTAACTTAACCTTTCTAACAATGCCTTTTTTTAAGTCCCATCTCCCAAAACGTAGAACAGACTAGGGTTGGGCGGTATCCAGATTTCCATACTGTGCCATCCCGGGATATACGGTATTACCGGTAGTATACACAAGGGGCTATTATATTATTATTCTTTTTAAAGTAAAATAAGCCCCAAAAACATCACTTACTAGAACGCTAACAATATGCTAATAAGTACTAAGGAATTCTCATAGCGGATGCTAGGTAAATGCTAACGAGTGCATGCAAACATTTACTACTAGGACAGACAACCCAGCTCATAAAGTTATGCAAGTATCTCAAAACGTAGTTTGGAGCACACACAAAACAAATATTAGGCAGCAGGGATCTTAATCCAGGGGGGAATTGTCTCTGCTGCTGTAACCAAGAAGCTTGATCTTGCAAACTCACATTAGCAAAACCCAGCTGGAGAGAATGTCTCATCTTAGATAGTTAACTTAAGTTATAAGATATACAGCTGGCAAACAGTGAATATCATACAAATGTAACTTGATCACCTCACTTAAGTTGTGCTGCAGGAGTGACTCGCCTCACGAAACTCCCATTTCGCTAATTGTTATTCTTTGTAAACAAACACACGTGACTGTCTCAAACTGCTTTTTGGGGAAACTAGTACTGGTAAGCTTCATTATGAAAAAGCTTCATAATGAAATTATCTAACAGGCGAAATGATGAACAGGCGATCTTCTTTATCTATTACCTAGTGCACAAGTTGAATGCAAGTATTTATTTAAAAAGTACTAATATTCAAAGCCCCAAAAAAGTCACTTACCAGAATGCTAACAAGTACTAAGGAGTCCTCATAGAGGATGCTAACGAGCGCATAGCGAATATTCTGTACAGTTTCTGACCTAAACTATACAAGTAACAAAAAAATGCTACTCACAGTTTCCGGCACCACAAAACAAATATTAGCCAGCAAGACTCTTGATCCAGGAGGGGATGCTCTAATGTTACCAAGCAAATGCTTGATTTTGGAAGAAGCTAACCACTTAGCTAGATAGCTAACTAGCTACTAAATTAGCAAACCAAATGCACAACTGCAGAGCATTCAGCACATTTTAGACAGTTAACTTATTCCATACTGTAATTTCATACTGTAATTAGATCACCTGGCGCATGCTGCACAACAGTGAGTGACTCGTTGTGTGCTTGTAAACAAAACACCACGTGACACTTGACTGGGGACTTCAGTCCTCCTCCCGCTGCTGCTGGCCTTCACAGATTCTGCAGTTATGCTCCTGAAGTTGCCGGTAATAGGCTACACGAGGGGTCAGCAACCTTTCCCATTTTGGAGTGCCAATTTATCTTACCATTTCAACCGATCTGCATGCCAGTTATGATTTTCATATGCACATTTTCGTGGAACAGTTTCATTTAATTTATAATAGTCTTTGTATCTCAAAATCATTGTCATGTGGTTAATCTAAATTGTATCTAAATACAATTGATAAAAATCTAAATAAGTTACTTCTGCTGCCATTGCCAACTATGTAAAAATAGCCTACATAAAGCCAACAACTAAAAACATTGCAGTCTGCAGGTATAAAATATCCTGATACAAATAAATATCCTATGAATCAGTCTACACATAGGCATGTCTGCAACGAACTTGAAACATTTGATCAACTATCAACTGTGTCCAGCTGAAGCTCGTGCTAGCAAACTTGCAACATTGTATAAATTATCAGGTATTTTATTAAGTTTCCACTGGATCAGAGCATTACATTTTTCCCTTTCATGCAAAGTGGTTATTGAAAGGGAGAGCTGGAAATATTTTTCAAATACATTGAGGAACTATTGTCATTCTCAATGGATTTTAAAAACAGACTTTGTTTACTTGCTGTTTGAGGTGAATAAAAAATTACTTTGAGAAGCGCCACAGCTCCTTAGTGGTGGTGAGTTAAGACAATCAGAAATACTATCAGACATCCCCAAATGGGCACATTTATAGGCCTACATTTGCGTGCAGGCCAGGTAGCCTAGGCCAACTTCTAAATGAGTAATCAGGTGCACATCCTGACTCAACATTGACAGGAGTGCTCCAAACAAAAAGACAATGAATCAATTGACAAAACTCGTAAATGTAATGAAATAATCAAAACTTGTTTCTCACAAGTGTAGCATATAGGTTGTGAGCTCTCCAAACAACGTGTCAACTCCGACAATGAGAACGCTAAACGACTGTAAAACTAATAATAATATATTGAATGCACTAACAAATTACCATAACCAAACATTGTTGATTAGAAATTATGGGAATTAACAGTAAATGTAGGCTACTACCAGTAATATGTAATGGGGAATTGAGACACTAACAAAAGGGCAAACAATTCACACAATTAAGTTATGAAACAATAAATGCGCACGAAATGGCGGGAGAGCGCGCCTTCTGGAGAGAGATGTGCCTTGTGCACCTTAGCCATACTCCCGTTCTTGGACCGTGGCCTCCTCAATGGATTAGTCTACTGAGACAGGCGCAAATCAGACAGGTGTCTCGTGTGCAGTGAAAAAAAAGATATATATATATATATATATATATATATATATATATTGGTGACTGCTCGACTAAAATGAAATCTCGGGGCCTAAGCAGCGGTCTAAGGCACTGCAGACCCAGGTTCGATCCCAGGCTGTGTCACAACCGGCCGTGACCCCCATAGGGCTGCGCACAATTGGCCCAGCATCGTCCGGGTTAGGGGAGGGTTTGGCCGGGGGGGCTTTACTAGGCTCATCGCGCTCTAGCGACTCATTGTGGCGGGCCGGGCGCCTGCAGGCTGACTTCGGTCATCAGTTTAACGGTGTTTCCTCCGACACATTGGTGCAGCTGGCTTCCGGGTTAAGCGGGCGGGTGTTAAGAAAAGCGGTTAGGTGAGTCATGTTTCGGAGGACGCCTCTCCCAAGCCCGTTGAGGAGTTGAAGCGATGAGACAAGATAGTAATTGGATATCACGAAATTGGGGAGATCAAGGGGGTTAAAAAAATATATGAAAAAATAATAACAATCGTGGTCGGGATTTGAGTAAAAGCAATTGGTTTTCTACCCAAAGTTGCAAAGAAAATGTTGTGATCTATTTAAGAAACAAGAGACCAGCGAAATTGATAAAAGGGTATGGTGGCACTTTCACACTAAGTTATGGTAAAGAATGCAAGCGACTTCAATGGCTAATTTCTCTGAACAGGGGAAAATAACCATCACCAGACTCACAGGGAATACATTACAAAGGTTGAATAAGCAATACTCCAAGCTGCAGCGCCATACTAATTGTCAGACAGAGAACTGATATTGTATACTGGTTGTTGGGTTGGATTGGTGTTGGGGGTCTGTGGGTGGCCATTGATCATTTTATTGGATTTCTCATGTCTTATTCATTGTTAGGAAGAATTATGGTCCAAATCGGATGTTAGGTACTATATTTATTGAAGATATGAATCCTATAAATTAAAAAATGGCCAATTTGGGTGCAATCAATTAGCTCAAATTATAAAATAATGTTTCAGGATTGCTAATCTCATCGGTATCTAACTACAAAAACAATTTCAAAACAATCTGAGATGGTGGTTGTCGAAATCCTATCTTGTTCTTGTTGAGGAAGAATGACTCTTATACAGAAATGGATAGCCAAACTATAGCAAACAGACGATCTGTCAAACACTTACGTTCAGTGTTAGGTAAATCCCCCATTCTCCCACAGTGTTTTGTTCACCTATAAAGTGTTGCTGTGTGTGTTTTTGCTACTGCTACATGGGGCTCAACTGCTTGCAGCTGTGTGTGTGCTGCCAGGCTGGCCATGCTTGTTAGCTCTGTTGTTTTTTGGCCCAGTGACCAGGAACGTCTTAACCCAACTCCCTCCTTCCTCTCCTCTATCATCATCCCTCTTTTATTGATGTCATTTCTTCCTCCACTAAGAGACCCATCAGTTATTCTTGTATAGGTCCCTGCTCGGGAGAAAATAATGTCCCTTGCCTACCAAACATCTCTTTCCTCTTCACCGTCTAACAGGATCCCATCACTTTTCAGACCTCACATCAGTCTGTCTACCATTGCCCCTGATTCCATCTCCCCTCATCACCCCCTAGGCTTTGTTACCGATTGGCGTCTACATTTGACTCATTTCTCTCTACCTCCTTCTTTCCACTCCTCTCCTCTTTTGACCTCACCCTCTCACCGTCCCCCCCTACTCACAAGGCAGGCAATACGCTTGACCTCATCTTTACTAGATGCTGTTCTTCTACTAATCTCACTGCAACTCCCCTCCATGTCTCCGACCACTACTTTTTATCCTTTTCTCTCTCGCTCTCCTCCAACACTACTCACTCTGCCCCTACTCAGATGGTAATGCGCCGTCGCAACCTTCGCTCTCTCTCTCCCGCTACTCTCTCCTCTTCCATCCTATCATCTCTTCCCTCTGCTCAATCCTTCTCCCTCCAATCTCCAGATTCTGCCTCCTCAACCCTCCTCTCCTCCCTTTCTGCATCCTTTGACTCTCTATGTCCCCTATCCTCCCGGCCGGCTCGGTCCTCCCCTCCAGCTCCGGGGCTTGATGACTCATTGCGAGCTCACAGAACAGAGCTCCGGGCAGCTGAGCGGAAATTGAAGAAAACTAGACTCCCTGCGGACCTGGCATCTTTTCACTCCCTCCTCTCTACATTTTCTTCATCTGTTTCTGCTGCTAAGGCCACTTTCTACCACGCTAAATTCCAAGCATCTGCCTCTATCCCTAGGAAGCTCTTTGCCACATTCTCCTCCCTGCTGAATCCCCCCCCACCCACCCACCCACACCCCCCCCACTCCACTCCACTCCACTCCACTCCACTCCACTCCACTCCACTCCACTCCACTCCCCCTCTCTGTGGATGACTTCGTCAACCACTTTGAAAAGAAGGTTGACGACATCCGATCCTCGTTTGTTAAGTCAAATGACACTGCTGGTCCTGCTCACACTGCCCTACCCTATGCTTTGACTTCTTTCTCCCCTCTCTCTCCAGATAAAATCTTGCGACTTGTGACACAAGTCACAAGCCGCCCAACAACCTGCCCGCTTGACCCTATCCCCTAACTCTCTCTCCTCTGCTCTTGTCCTCCTAGACCTGTCTGCTGCCTTTGATACTGTGAACCATCAGATCCTCCTCTCCACCCTCTCCGAGCTGGGCATCTCCGGCGCGGCTCACTCTTGGATTGCGTCCTACCTGACCGGTCGCTCCTACCAAGTGGCGTGGCGAGAAGCTGTCTCCGCACCACGTGCTCTCACCACTGGTGTCCCCCAGGGCTCAGTTCTAGGCCCTCTCCTATTCTCGCTATACACCAAGTCACTTGGCTCTGTCATATCCTCACATGGCCTCTCCTATCATTGCTACGCTGACGACACACAACTAATCTTCTCCTTTCCCCCTTCTGATAACCAGGTGGCGAATCGCATCTCTGCATGTCTGGCAGACATATCAGTATGGATGACGGATCACCACCTCAAGCTGAACCTTGGCAAGACGGAGCTGCTCTTCCTCCCGGGGAAGGACTGCCTGTTCCATGATCTCGCCATCACGGTTGACAACTCCGTTGTGTCCTCCTCCCAGAGTGCGAAGAGCCTTGGCGTGACCCTGGACAACACCCTGTCGTTCTCCGCTAACATCAAGGCAGTGACCCGATCCTGTAGGTTCATGCTCTACAACATTCGGAGAGTACGACCCTGCCTTACACAGGAAGCGGCACAGGTCCTAATCCAGGCACTTGTCATCTCCCGTCTGGATTACTGCAACTCGCTGTTGGCTGGGCTCCCTGCCTGTGCCATTAAACCCCTACAACTCATCCAGAATGCCGCAGCCCGTCTGGTGTTCAACCTTCCCAAGTTCTCTCACGTCACCTCCCTCCTCCGCACACTCCACTGGCTTCCAGTTGAAGCTCGCATCTGTTACAAGACCATGGTGCTTGCCTATGGAGCTGTGAGGGGAACGGCACCTCCGTACCTTCAGGCTCTGATCAGTCCCTACACCCAAACGAGGGCATTGCGTTCATCCACCTCTGGCCTGCTGGCTCCCCTTCCTCTGCGGAAGCATAGTTCCCGCTCAGCCCAGTCAAAACTGTTCGCTGCTCTGGCACCCCAATGGTGGAACAAGCTCCCTCACGACGCCAGGACAGCGGAGTCACTCACCACCTTCCGGAGACATTTGAAACCCCACCTCTTTAAGGAATACCTGGGATAGGATAAAGTAATCCTTCTACCCCTCACTTACCCCAACCCACCCACCCCCCAAAAAATTTGTTTTATAAATAAAACATAATATTTTAAAATTTTAATAAATCAAATATTAAAAAAGATTTAAAAAATAATAATTAACACATTGTAAAGTGGTTATCCCACTGGCTATAAGGTGAATGCACCAATTTGTAAGTCGCTCTGGATAAGAGCGTCTGCTAAATGACGTAAATGTAAATGTAATTAAACCCAGGTCGTCTGCCAAAATACTATGTTAGCTTGCCAGCTGAGCTATGGCCTAGGCATTAGCTAAGAGTAGCAAACCACATGAGCCTTCAGGTTTTATGAAAGGTTACTTATCAACATGGTTGGCTGAACAACATACATCACACCTCCACTGATCACTCCTGAGTTCTCTATGACCAGGCCGCTAATTGGTAGCCAGTAAAGCAGCAGAGAAACAATTTAACTTAGAGGTCACTTCCGCCTGTCCAGACAATCGATAATGACCTAGATACATCACAACTCGCACTCATTGTGAGACTGTGTGTGTTTTAATTGTGCGCGGGTCACCGGTTTGTTCACCCACAATTACTAAAAACCTATACGCAACAGCCCGACTATAAGTGAAAATCTGAGGCAGCACACAAACCTAATCCGCTAATACAGAGAATGCGCTGTAGGTCAGTCAGCGACGGCAAAAATATTTTTGGACAAGGGGTGCAGGATTTATTTTGCCTGATCTAGATACGTTTCTGCTAATAGTTTCCAACATATTTGAAGGCTATTTGGTTGTCCACTTGTCTGTAAATATATACTGAACAAAAACATAAACACAACATGTAAAGTGCTGGTCCCATCTTTCATGAGCTGAAATAAAAGACCCTAGAAATGTTCCATATGCAAAAAAAATGTATTTCTTTCAAATTTTGTGCACAAATTTGTTTACATCCGTTAGTGAGCATTTCATCCATTGTCAAGATAATCCATCCACCTGACAGGTGTGGCATATCAAGAAGCTGATTAAACAGCATGATCATTACACAGGTGCACCTTGCGCTGGGAACAATAAAAGGCCACTCTAAAATGCGCAGTTTTGTCACAAAACACAATGCCAGATGTCTCAAATTTTGAGGGAGTGTGCAATTGGCATGCTGACTGCAGAAATGTCCACCAGAGCTGTTGCAAGAGAATGTAATGTTAATTTCTCTACCATAAGCCGCCTCCAACGTCGTTTTTAAAGAATTTGACAGTACGTCCAACCGGCCTCACAACCACAGGCCACGTGTAACCATGCCAGCACAGGATCTCCACATCCGGCTTCTTCACCTGTGGGATCGTCAGAGAGGATCCCGCAGGTGAACAAGCCGGATGTAGAGGTCCTCGGCTGGCATGGTTAAACGTGGTCTGGACGTACTGCCAAATACCCCACACACAATACCCCATAATGACAAAGTGAAAACAGGTGTTTAGAAATGTATTAAAAATAAAAAACAGAAATACCTTATTTACATACAGTACCAGTCAAAGGTTTGGACACACCTACTCATTCAAGGGTTTTTCTTTATTTTGACTATTTTCTACATTGTAGAATAATAGTGAAGACATCAAAACTATGAAATAACACATATAGAACAATGTAGTAACCAAAAAAAGTGTTAAACAAATCAAAATATATTTGAGATTCTTCAAAGTAGCCACCCTTTGCCTTGATGACAGCTTTGCACACTCTTGGCACTCTCTCAACCAGCTTCACCTGGAATGCTTTTCCAACAGTCTTGAAGGAGTTCCCACATATGCTGAGCACTTGTTTGCTGCTTTTCCTTCACTCTGCCGTCCAACTCTTTCAATTGGGTTGAGGTCGGGGGATTATGGAGGCCAGGTCATCTGATGCAGCACTCCATCACTCTCCTTCTTGGTAAAATAGCCCCTACACAGCCTGGAGGTGTGTTGGGTCATTGTCCTGTTGAAAAACAAATGATAGTCCCCTAAGCCCAAACCAGATGGGATGGCGCGTCGCTGCAGAATGCTGTGGTAGCCATGCTGGTTAAGTGTGCCTTGAATTCTAAATAAAATCACAGACAGTGTCACCAGCAAAGCACCCCCACACCATAACACCTCCTCCTCCATGCTTTACGGTGGGAACTACACATGCGGAGATCATCCGTTCAACCACACCGCGTCTCAAAAAGACACGGCGGTTGGAACCAAAAATCTCAAATTTGGACTCCAGACCAAAGGACACATTTCCACCGGTCTAATGTCCATTGCTCGTGTTTCTTGGCCCAAGCAGGTCTCTTCTTCTTATTGGGGTCCTTTAGTAGTGGTTTCTTTGCAGCAATTCGACCATGAAGGCCTGATTCACACAGTCCCCTCTGAACAGTTGATGTTGAGATGTGTCTGTTACTTGAACTCTGTGAAACATTTATTTGGGCTGCAATATCTGAGGCTGATGAACTTATCCTCTGCAGCAGAGGTAACTCTGGGACTTCCATTCCTGTGGCAGTCCTCATGAGAACCAGTTTTAACATAGAGCTTGATGGTTTTTGAGACTGCACTTGAAGAAACTCAAAATCCTTTAAATGTTCCGTATTGACTGACCTTCATGTCTTAAAGTAATGATAGACTGTCCTTTCTCTTCGCTTATTTGAGCTGTTCTTGCCATAATATGGACTTTTACCAAATAGGGCTATCTTCTGTATACGACCCATACCTTGTCACAACACAACTGATTAGCTCAAACGCATTAAGCAAATAAATTACACAAATTAGCTTTTAAGGCACATGTTAATTGAAATGCATTCCATGTGACTACCTCATGAAGCTGGTTGAGAGAATGCCAAGAGTGTGCAAAGGTGTCATCAAGGCAAAGGGTGGCTATTTAAAGAATCTCAAATATAAAATATGTTGATTTGTTTAACACTTTTTTGGTTACTACATGATTCCATGTGTTATTTCATAGTTTTGATGTCTTCACTATAATTCTACAATGTAAAAACTAGTCAAAATAAAGAAAAACCCTTGAAATCAGTAGGTGTATCCAAACTTTTGACTGGTAGTGTAAGTAGGTGTGTCCAAACTTTTGACTGGTAGCCCCCCCCCCTAAAAATAAAATAAAAAATAAAAATAAAAAAATAAACATATTGTAAAGTGGTTATCCCACTGGCTATAGGGTGAATGCACCAATTTGTAAGTCGCTCTGGATAAGAGCGTCTGCTAAATGACGTAAATGTAAATGTAAATGTATTCAGACCCTTTGCTATGAGACTCGACATTGAGCTCAGGTGCATCCTCTATCCATTGATCCCCCTTGAGATGTTTCTACAACTTGATTGGAGTCCACCTGTGGTCAATTAAATTGATTGTACATGACACACACCTGTCTATACAAAGGTCCCACAGTTGACAGTGCATGTCAGAGCAAAAACCAAGCCATGAGGTCCAAGGAATTGTCCGTAAAGCTCCAAGACAGGATTGTGTCGAGCCACAGATCTGGGGATGGGTCCCAAAAAAATTCTGCAGCACAGAATGTCATAAATCTATAGAATGAATGCTTCCATCTAGTTGACATCAGTAAAGTTCTCGGTCATCTCTGCTTCTTTGGCGGAGCAAAGACTTTTAAGGACCAGGAGAAATTGCAATAACTCTAAAGAAACTAGAAAAATATTCGTTGAAAATCAGTTTGTCCGGTTGTAAGGATATAGATAGCTGTGAAAAACGACCCAACATGTTTCTGATAAGATTTAAATTCGGCTTGGATGGATATTTTATGTGGTTGGAGGAAGTAATACACAGCGTTGTACGAGATCTTCAGTTTCTTGGCAATTTCTCGCATGGAATAGCCTTCATTTCTCAGAACAAGAATAGACTGACGAGTTTCAGAAGAAAGTTATTTGTTTCTGGCCATTTTGATTCTGTAATCGAACCCACAGTTGCTGATGCTTCAGATACTCAACTAGTCTCAAGAAGGCCAGTTTTATTGCTTCTTTAAATCAGCACAACAGTTTTCAGCTGTGCTAACATAATTGCAAAGGGTTTTCTAATGATCAATTAGCCTTTTAAATGATAAACTTGGATTAGCAAACACAACGTGCCATTGGAACACAGGACTGATGGTTGCTGATAATGGGCCTCTGTACGCCTATGTAGATATTCCATTAAAAAAAAAATCAGCCATTTCTAGCTACAATAGCCATTTACAACATGAACATTGTCTACACTGTATTTCTGATCAATTTGATGTTATTTTAAATGGACCAAAAAATTGCTTTTCTTTCAAAAACAAGGACATTTCAAAGTGACCCCAAACTTTTGAACGGTAGTGTATTTAAATGTGATTTTCATTTTTAATACATTTGCAAACATTTCTAAAATCCTGCTTTGTCATTATGGGGTATAGTGTGTAGATTGATGAGGATTATTTATTTTTTAATCCATTTTATAATAAGGCTGTAACGTAACAAAATGTGGAAAAAGTCAAGTGGTCTGAATACTTTCCGAATGCCCTTTATGTCCTCCCAGGCCCATTTATGGCTGCACCTCCGCCCCGTAATGTAAAATCCATAGATTAGGGCCTAATTTATTTATTTAAATTGACTGATTTCCTTATATGAACTCAGCAAAATCTTTGAAATTGTTGTATGTTGTGTTCATATTTTTGTTTCTGTCATTATATTTTGCCCTAGAATAAATAAACCCTTGCTCAACAGAATGTCATACATCTATAGAATGAATGCTTCCATCTAATTGACATCAGTAAAGTTCTCGGTCATCTCTGCTTCTTTGGCGGAGCAAAGACTTTTAGGGACCGGGAGAAATTGCAATAACTCTAAAGAAACTGGAAAGATTTTCTTTGAAAATCAGTTTGTCCGGTTGTAAGGATATAGATAGCTGTGAAAAACGACCCAACATGTTTCTGATAAGATTTAAATTCGGCTTGGATGGATATTTTATGTGGTTGAAATACATTCAGCTTTTATGATGCTGATAAAGATAGCATCTACAGACTAACTGCGGATTTGCATGTTCTCAAGATGCTGAAATAAATAATTTTTTTACACTACTGTTCCCTAGTAAAAATTTTACCTACATTTGTTGTATAATTTTACTGCAAAAAATGCTTGATTTTGCAGGAGTTAATATTAAGGCTGTGAGAGGTTATAGACAGTGTCCAGATTTCAGTTTCCATGGCATAGGCCTATTTGAAGTCTCTGTCTTGTGACTGTCGAATTTGTATAGAGCCTCACAATCACACATAACCGGCACTGCTATCATCCTCTTTTACCAAATCTTCCCCAAACAATTTTTCTGGCCCTCTCTTCTCTTTATTTTCAACTCTCCATTGTTTCTGTTATTGAATTAAACTCCGACATTATCATTTTTTCCTCCGTGGATGATAACTTTTTCTGGCCGTTCGCATGTAAGCTATTTGGAGTGTGCACAGTAATTGTTTTCTCTTTAGGCTATTCAACCCGGCCGCCACACACCTGCCCTTCATCCACACAATATTTAAAGTGGAACTGACAGCATTAACTACTTTGCAGATATGAAACAGACAATCATAATCAGTCAAAAATATCAAATACCCAGGTTGAGGTTTTCAAAATAAGTTATATTTGACTCAACATTCCATGACATACACTAAGGCATTGTTGGCAGAATAGATGGATGCAGTTCAATGCATAATTCATATAATTCACCAATACAGTACATTGTTTGCTGCCTCCATTTGGGATGCACCGTTTCAGTTTCAAAGACTCAATATTTTGGACAAAAACAGACGAATGTAACTAAGGCTGGGAACATTAATACAATCAAACTAGCAAGGGCAATGAAGACAAGTCAGTCATAACGTGGCTAATAGGCTAGTGTATCTATTTAAGTAGCAAGCTAAAAACATGGAGCCTAATGCTAGCAAGACAGCTAGCTAGCTAGGAGGATGTCATGTCATTGGAGGAGTGGGTGAGTGACTGACCTTTTCCCCTCATATCGTTTTTCTGTGGCTATACACAGCTAGAGATGCAGGAGTCATTTGGTTAGCAAGCAAGAACTTGAATGACTGTTATCCAGTTAGCTAGCATCTCTTGCGTTTTAAAATTTACTCTGGCTATCTAGCTAGCTACTTCGATTTTAGAACACTCTCGTCTGAGTATGCCAGAGCGCAGAATAACTGATGAATTTACAAACGCGCAACACCTGTTGAAAATATAGATACTTTTGTACCCGTTTCCTCCAGCATCTTCACAAGGTCCTTTGCTGTTGTTCTGGGATTGATTTGCACTTTTTGCACCGAAGTACGTTCATCTCTAGGAGACAGAACACGTCTCCTTCCTGAGAGGTATGACGGCTGCGTGGTCCCATGGTGTTTATACTTGCGTACTATTGTTTGTACAGATGAACGTGGTACCTTCAGGCGTTTGGAAATTGCCCCCAAGGATGAACCTGACTTGTGGAGGTCTACAATTTTTTTTTCTGAGGTCTTGGCTGATTTCATTTGATTTTCCCATGATGTCAAGCAAAGAGGCACTGAGTTTGAAGGTGGACCTTGAAATACATCAACAGGTACACCTCCAATTGACTCAAATGGTGTCAATTAGCCTATCAGAAGCTTCTAAAGCCATGACATCATTTTCTGGAATTTTCCAAGCTGTTTAAAGGCACAGTCAACTTAGTGTATGTAAACTTCTGACCCACTGGAATTGTGATACAGTGAATTATAAGTGAAATAATCTGTCTGTAAACAATTGTTGGAAAAATGACTTGTGTCATGCACAAAGTAGATGTCCTAACCGACTTGCCAAAACTATAGTTTGTTAACAAGACATTTGTGGAGTGGTTGAAAAACTAATTTTAATGACTAACCTACGTTTATGTAAACTTCCGACTTCAACTGTAACTGCGGGGGGGAACTTCGGGTTATGAGTCAACCCGCGCATCACTAGTTTGTGTGCAGGACCTGCAGCGCGTCAAGCATCACAAATAGAACCAAGTTCTATTTTACATGCTGACCAGACCAGACGCGTCAACTGCACAAGCGTTGCAAAATAAATGTACACATACATGTTATTCAATCATTGCACACACACTGCTCGCGAGTGCTGCAAGTCTTGCCTCTCTCATTTCCTCATTGGTTTTTAGGCGCATATACCCATGTGGGTGCTCGAAAGTTGAACTGAGGTCCACACTCCAGTCCAGTTGGTGGTGGTAATGCACCTTAAAGTTGGTTGCCAACCGCCATATAAAGTCCAAATAATAAGAAGAATCCTGAAGGAGGAGAGATTACTAGAAACTAACTTGGTTTACCCTTTTATCTGTGGATTAATTGTTGGAGTAGAGGACCTTGTGCATTTCAGGTAAAATAACAACCCAATGTTTATATCCCAGGACAAATTAGCTAGCAATAGCAAGCTAAATTGCCATAAATGTTTAATGCTTTTCGACCTGTCCCCAAATTAATATAGTTGGTTCAGAGTTCGTTTTGATATTTCAACCTGCATGTCCTGATCGTGTCTGGTGTGGGTGGACAAAATCAACACGCATGCGTGCGGTCTGGTCAGCATGTTAGCACCTGGCTACGCAGACGCTCGTTGACAATGCAATGATTGAATAACATGTATGTATGTGTACATTTATTTTGCGACGCAAGCGGTGTCGTCAGCATGTGAGGGTCCAGGGCAAAAATCTCATAACATGCTACCCAGACCGCACGCACATAAGTTTGATTTTGTCTCCCCACACCAGACGCGACCAGGACACGCAGGTTGAAATATCAAAATAAACTCAACCAATTATATTAATTTGGGGACAGGTTGGCAACCAACTTCAGACTTTATATGGCGGTTGGCAACCAACTTTAATTATGTTGCTTTTATTTCGTATTATTTTATATTGTATTTTTTTTTGTGTTTTTTTTGTGGTATTCTTTCTTAAAAACTGCGTTGTTGGTTAAGGGCTTGTAAGTAAGCATTTCACTGTAAGGTCTACTACACCTGTTATATTCAGCGCATGTGACAAATAAAATGTGATTTGATTTGGTGCATTACCACAACCAACTGTAGACCTCAGTTCATCTTTCAATTACCCACCTGGGTACATGCTCCTAAAAACAAATGATGAGATGGGAGAGGCAAGACTTGCAGCGCTTTGAGCATCACAATAGTTCTATTTTAGCGCCTGGCCACGCAGTGTTGGTGCAATGATTGAATAACATGTATGTGTACATTTATTTTGCAATGATTGAATAACATGTATGTGTACATTTATTTTGCAAAGCTCGCGGTGTGGTCAGCATGTTAGAGGTTAATTCCTGCTTTCAATAGGCCTATATGAGACTGCGAAGAAACGTGAAATGTGGGGAAAACTATAGAAGCACTGAGAGAGAGAGAGCCTGCCACATGTGTGTTTAGTTGCCGTTTGTGACCGTCTGGAGCCGGGTTCAGGAATGTGCGACATCGTGTCGAAGCCCAACCCCCCAGCCTGCCACAATCCCTCAACATCTGCACTGACTGTCCACTGCACATAAGCAGTAAGGACGATGCAGCGCACCATGCCAAAAATGAGCTTCGCATCACAATTCCCTCCCTCATTTTCTGAGCCACAAGTGAACCGCAAAAACAGGTCATGGTGACTACACTGCTTCTTGATTTGAATCCTTACACATTCAATAAGTGTCCCAATCTGTCAGTTCTCGCACCACGTTTTATAACGTTTTGAGTGCATGTCTGGGAATGTATTTGCAGCAGACACACGTAAAATATTATAAATAGCTAGCTACATCCTATGAAAATATGAGCTGACAAAAGTTGGGCTGGCAATTAAATCCCTTGGGTAGCTAGCTAGCGTTAACTAGCCATCAGTCAATTAACTAAACGTTACGTTCTAGCTAGTCAGTTAACTAACTTATAAGGTTACAGATAACGTTAGCTATCTAACGTTAGCTAGCTCTACAAATAAACAGGAACATTGTCACATAGCGCCATGTTTAATAAATTAGCTAGATGAGCGATAATTTGCTAACTTCCCTAAGCAAATAGTTAGCTAACTATAACTAAATTAGCTAGTTAGTTTGTTAGCGGCCAAAACAAGCAGCGTCGTTCATCAGAAAACGTCATTCTCGTTCACGGCCGTGTTTACCAACTCTCTGGAGACGTCTGGAAGCTCGCTAGCTGGCTAACGTCAGTTAGCATGCTAATGTTGGCCAGGCAGTGTCTTGACGTTAGCTAGTACTAGGCTAACTTGGTATTCCAGTCAAAACAAGTTTATTTTTTTTGCCCCTCGTTGGCTAGCTAGCTACCACAGTCGTCGTTGAAGTGTCTTTTTGGGTTTGTTCCATAACATTTTATTATCAACATTTGTAGGGACATTTCCATATATTCTACCGCGCGAGCCTGGATCCCCACTCACCGGCCCGAGTTGTGTCTGTGAGGTCGTGGTTGGCGGCGCTCCTCGGGAACTCCTTCAGTTTCCTGCCGCTGAGGTTGAGGCAACCAGTTGCCGAGGCTTCGTCTAATGCCCTGTCCAGTGACCGATTCCAAGACACAGGACCAGGTGCCCCTACTCCATTCCCGGGAGCCCCTACCGTTCCAAAATTGCCGACCGCAAAAGTCGGTCCGGTGTTCTCCGCAGACAGCAACACCGAGGCCGCCATTACACAGCTAGCTAACTCCTACCGATTCTCCCTATCCCGGAGCCGCTAGATTGATAGTACGCAAGCGCAGAATGTGATGGCAGACTGAAGCGTTGTAGAAGGGAGAGGCTAGTTTGGGAATTGAGCATACGCAGTGATGATTAAAAAAAAGAAAGATCTCCTTCCTCCCCACCCAGCCATACTTCTTCTTATTTGATGAGGTTTAACGGCGGTTGGCATCCAATATGTTGCATTACCGCCACCTACTAGAGTGGAGTATCCAGGCTCTGTCGTGGCCGACCGGGAGACCCATGGGGCGGCGCACAATTGGCCCAGCGTCGTCCAGGGTAGGCGAGGGAATGGCCGGCAGGGATGTAGCTCAGTTGGTAGAGCATGGCGTTTGCAACGCCCGTGTTGTGGGTTCGATTCCCACGGGGGGCCAGCATGAAAAAAAAAAAAGAATGTATGCACTCACTAACTGTAAGTCGCTCTGGATAAGAGCGTCTGCTAAATGACTAAAATGTAAATGAGTACAACTCCCTTATATTTTGCTTGAAATTTTTTTTTATAATAAAGTGAAGAAATACCCTACCATCTAACACTACACTCACAAATTACATTTTTTTTTTTTTTTTATAAAAACTCTTCTGATATCAAGTCTTGCACACCCAAATACCTCTCTGCAGCTACCACCACAACCTCAATTTTCTTTGACTTAAGTTCCATCCCTGCAGTGCAATTGATAACCATTGCTATAAATGCTAAAACATATATCACTTGTTGGCATATCCCTCTGTACTGGTACAGATCTACTACTCTCACCACTCCTCCCCCTTGACCCCTCTTCCTCTACTTTCTTCACTGCCTCAGCATATGACAACTTCTTCACTACTCTTACCCTGGAAACCTCAACCTGCCTCTCTCACACAGGACATTTCTGATCCCCAGCCCCATGGGCACCCCTACAATTAGCACATACCACTACTTTCCCCAATGCTACACATTTCTTTGTCTCATGCCTTTCTGCACACTTCTCACACCCACCTTGGAACCTCCCTCCTACACACTGCTGCCACATGCCCATAAGTTTGACACCTGTAACAACATAAGGTATTCGGCACATAAGCTTGTACAGGATAACTTATACAGTGCTATGAAAAAGTATTTGCCCCCTTTCTAATTTTCTTTACTTTTGCATATTTGTGATACTGAATGTTATCAGATCTTCAACCAAAACCTAATATTAGATAAAGGGAACATAAGTGAACAAATAACACAACAATTACATATTTATTTCATAAACAAAGTTATGCAACACCAATTCCCCTGTGTGAAAAAGTATTTGCCCCCTTACACTCAATCACAACATCTCAATTGGGATTAGGTCTGGACTTTGACTAGGCCATTCCAAATGGTTTGGGGATGCTTTGCTGCCTCAGGACCTGGACGACTTGCCTTAATAGAAGGAACCATGAATTCTGCTCTGTATCAGAGAATTCTGCAGGAGAATGTCAGACCATCCGTCTGTGAGCTGAAGCTGAAGCACAGCTGGGTCATGCAGCAAGACAATGATCCAAAACGCACAATCAAGTCTACATGAAAATTGCTAAAAAGCAACAAATTGGAAGTTTTGGAATGGCCTAGTCAAAGTCCAGACCTAATCCCAATTGAGATGTTGTGGCAGGCTTTGAAACGAGCAGTTCATGCTTGAAAACCCACACGTCACTGAGTTAAAGCAGTTCTGCATGGAAGAGTTGGCCAAAATTCCTCCACAGCGATGTGAGAGACTGATCAACAACTACAGGAAGCATTTGGTTGGAGTCATTGTAGCTAAAGGTGGCACAACCAGTTATTGAGTGTAAGGGGGCAATTACTTTTTCACACAGGGGAATTGGGTGTTGCATAACTTTGTTTATGAAATAAATGAAATAAATATGTAATTGATGTGTTATTTGTTCACTTATGTTCCTTTTATCTAATATTAGGTTTTGGTTGAAGATCTGATAATATTCAGTATCACAAATATGCAAAAGTAGAGAAAATTATAAAGGGGGCAAATACTTTTTCATAGCACTGTATATCCTAGAATTGGTCAGTAAGGACGTAAAAGAGTTGAAAGCGAGTCTTGAAATTAGTGACGAAAAAGCATTGATAATGGAAACAGAAACCAAAAAATTAAAAGTGACAGTAACTAAGATGGAAACGGACGTTAGGGAACTTAAAAAGGAGAACAACCTTCTGAGAGAAGCCTTACTAGACATCCAAACTAGATCGATGAGAGAAAATCTAGTACTTACGGGTATTCAGGAAAAAGAGGGAGAAATAACCGAGAATATTATGAAGGATTTCCTGCATACAGAGCTTCAAATACCACTCGAGGCTGTCGATAAAATCCAACTCGTACACCGTTTCGGACAAAGAGGACAGAAATATGATCGCCCAATCGTTGCCAAATTTGCATTTTTTAAGGATAAAGCTATGGTTAAAAGCCTAGGAAAAAGACTTGCTGGCACGAAAATAGGCATGAATGATCAGTTCCCGAGGGAGGGAGATTGCAGAAAGGTGCAAAGTTCTGTATCCAATCTTCAAGGAAAATAGATTAAAAAGGGAAACGTGTGGCACTTGTGGTCGATAAACTATATATTGACAACCAAATGTTCAGAGACACAAAGACTACTCCATGGCTATTCTAAAAGTTGTAATAGAGGAGTTGAATAATGGAATACCCAATACTAGCAATGATAGGGATTGGAATATTAAATAACATTTATAGTAAGTACAGTATTTAAAAAAGGATAAAACGATATAACAAGAAAAGATAACAAGCAGAATAATAGATCTTCAAATACAACTAATTAGAACATGGCTTTTTTGGCGGGCAATTGTTGTTTTGGCGGACGGTTGTTGGGGTTGGTCCTGTGTTCTCCCTGGAGTCCTTTCCCCCTTGCGGCAGGTGTGGGAAGTGGGTGCGTTTACATGCTCGGCCCATTTCCTCCGCAGTCAACCATGTGGTGTGCATTTTTGTGTTTGGAAAGGTGCGGTGTTAATTGAGTGAGAGGGGAAATGGTTGCATATCCTAGCGCTGACGGGTGTCTATGAGCAGGGGTAGTGAGAGGGAGCTTTCAATTTTGTGTAGATGAGGGATATACATTTTTAAATATAGTATACATCTAATTTAATTGTTTATTGTCCTATCATGATGGAAAGATCCCCAACCCTATATCCTGGACACCCACCTGAGTGACCCATACACCAAAGAGAAGTTCCCATCTCTTTTATGGACCTGCTGTGAGTATGCAGCCTAAACAGAGAAATAAATGCGGTCAGAGACCTACTTGAGCAGCACCGCCCCCTCAGGATTCTGAGCCTGCCTGGCAGGGTTGGTCCTACAAAGCCAGAGCCCCTTGATGGGAGAGCATTATATACAAGGAAATTCTCAAAGCTGCTAATGAGAACCTTGACGACCTTTTACCTAGCCGGTGGGGATTCCGGTGGGGTACCCCCACCCAGGTAGTGGCAGTGCTGGCAACACTGGCTGCAGTAACCCATGGGGAGGGGGTCACACTCGAACAATCAGAGAGGTGGTTTATCAGTGGCCCAGGTGGCACAAAATAATCAAAGGTCTGACTGCACGGAGATGCTTGGGAAAAATGGTTACAACAGGGGACCAAAGTGTTTGTGTCTCAGGTGAAGAGGGTAGATCTGATCTCCATCACCTAGGACATGACATAGATTAATTAGATTAATCAAATCTGACATTGTTGTCAATTTCTGCTCAATCTTGCATGCTTTCTCAATCAGCTGTAACTGTATGTGCACTTGTAAATCAGGTCCTTTCTTGAGTTGGGCTCTGGGATATAACAACCGTTGAGTATCTGATTTTATGGTAGATTGTGGAGGAGGGGGGATGAGTGTGTTGGAGTATGTGAGTATGTGCGTGTGTGTTTGTACGGCATTTGTTGTGGGGGGGTGGGGATGTTGGGGGGGGTATGGGATGGACCACGGTAATTATTTGCTAGGATAATAATTGCTTGTCAATAAATTAAATGTAATACAATGGCAATCCGGGTTATATGTTAAAATCCTACGTATGAACTGCCGACATTATTACGCATATTAAAATGATAATGATGGAAAATAAGATAAGATACGCAAGATATTTGAATAGATATATATTTTTAAATAGTTATATATAGAGGTGACAGCATTGGGAATGCTTTTGGTGGTTAATCTGCTTCTGTTTTGTGCGTGGCACTGTGTGCTGTTTTCGATGGATGGGTCCTGGCCTCTCGGGGCCCTAGGGATCCGGAGGGATGTGGGTGGGATGACGATCACTGGGATGACGGCTCAACTTGGGATGGGGAGGGGCTTTAGCGGGGGAATTAATGGAGAACAATTGAAGGGATACTTAGTAGCAATGCAAATATCATGGTACAGCTACAGTGGGGGAAAAAAGTATTTAGTCAGCCAGCAATTGTGCAAGTTCTCCCACTTAAAAAGATGAGAGAGGCCTGTAATTTTCATCATAGGTACACGTCAACTATGACAGACAAAATGAGAAGAAAAAAATCCAGAAAATCACATTGTAGGATTTTTAATGAATTTATTTGCAAATTATGGTGGAAAATAAGTATTTGGTCAATAACAAAAGTTTCTCAATACTTTGTTATATACCCTTTGTTGGCAATGACACAGGTCAAACGTTTTCTGTAAGTCTTCACAAGGTTTTCACACACTGTTGCTGGTATTTTGGCCCATTCCTCCATGCAGATCTCCTCTAGAGCAGTGATGTTTTGGGGCTGTCGCTGGGCAACAGGGACTTTCAACTCCCTCCAAAGATTTTCTATGGGGTTGAGATCTGGAGACTGGCTAGGCCACTCCAGGACCTTGAAATGCTTCTTACGAAGCCACTCCTTCGTTGCCCGGGCGGTGTGTTTGGGATCATTGTCATGCTGAAAGACCCAGCCACGTTTCATCTTCAATGCCCTTGCTGATGGAAGGAGGTTTTCACTCAAAATCTCATGATACATGGCCCCATTCATTCTTTCCTTTACACGAATCAGTCGTCCTGGTCCCTTTGCAGAAAAACAGCCCCAAAGCATGATGTTTCCACCCCCATGCTTCACAGTAGGTATGGTGTTCTTTGGATGCAACTCAGCATTCTTTGTCCTCCAAACACGACGAGTTGAGTTTTTACCAAAAAGTTCTATTTTGGTTTCATCTGACCATATGACATTCTCCCAATCCTCTTCTGGATCATCCAAATGCACTCTAGCAAACTTCAGACGGGCCTGGACATGTACTGGCTTAAGCAGGGGGACACGTCTGGCACTGCAGGATTTGAGTCCCTGGCGGCGTCGTGTGTTACTGATGGTAGGCTTTGTGGTCCCAGCTCTCTGCAGGTCATTCACTAGGTCCCCCCGTGTGGTTCTGGGATTTTTGCTCACCGTTCTTGTGATCATTTTGACCCCACGGGGTGAGATCTTGCGTGGAGCCCCAGATCGAGGGAGATTATCAGTGGTCTTGTATGTCTTCCATTTCCTAATAATTGCTCCCACAGTTGATTTCTTCAAACCAAGCTGCTTACCTATTGCATATTCAGTCTTCCCAGCCTGGTGCAGGTCTACAATTTTGTTTCTGGTGTCCTTTGACAGCTCTTTGGTCTTGGCCATAGTGGAGTTTGGAGTGTGACTGTTTGAGGTTGTGGACAGGTGTCTTTTATACTGATAACAAGTTCAAACAGGTGCCATTAATACAGCTGTGAGTCTTTCTGGGTAAGTCTCTAAGAGCTTTCCACACCTGGACTGTGCAATATTTGCCCATTATTCTTTTAAACATTCTTCAAATTCTGTCAAATTGGTTGTTGATCATTGCTAGACCACCATTTTCAGGAGTTGCCATACATTTTCAAGTAATTTTGTCAAAACTGTAACTCGGTCACTCAGGAACTTTCACTGTCTTCTTGGTAAGCAACTCCAGTGTATGATTTATTAGATAAGATTTGGCCTTGTGTTTTAGGTTAATGTCCTGCTGAAAGGTGAATTGATCTCCCAGTGTCTGGTGGAAAGCAGACAAACAGATTTTCCTCTAGGATTTGGCCTATGCTTAGCTCCATTCCGTTTATTTTTTATCCTGAAAAACTCCCCTGTCCTTAATGATTACAAGTATACCCATAACATGATGCAGCCACCACTATGCTTGAAAATATGGAGAGTGGTACAGAGTAATGTGTTGTATTGAATTTGCCCCAAACATAACACTTTGAATTCAGGGGAAAAAAAGTGAATTGATTTGCCACATTTTTTGCATTATTACTTTAGTACCTTGTTGCAAACATGTTCTTTTCACTGTCAATTATGTTAGTATTGTGGAGTAACTACTATGTTGTTGACCCATCCTCAGTTTTCTCCTATCACAGTCTGTTTTAAAGTCATCATTGACCTCATGGTGAAATCCCTGAGCGGTTTCCTTCCTCTCCGTCAACTGAGTTAGGAAGGATGCCTGTATCTTTTTAGTGACTGGGTGTATTGGGAAGGGAAAGGGGATACCTAGTCAGTTGCACAATTGAATGCATTCAACCGAAATGTGTCTTCTGCCGAAACGTCCACGTCATCGGCGCCCGGGGAGTAGTTGTTGTTGGGGCAGAACACCAGATTTTTTTGCCGGCTTGGGAATTCGAACCAGTGACCTTTCTGTTACTGGCACAACGCTTTTAACCACTAGGCTACACCATCTAAAGTGTAACTAATAACTTCACCATGCTCAAAAGGATACCAATAGGTGCCCTTCTTTGCAAGGCATTGGAAAACCTCCCTGGTCTTTGTGGTTGAATCTGTGTTTGAAATTCACTGCTCGACTGAGGGACCTTACAGATAATTGTATGTGTGGGGTACAGAAATGAGGTAGTCATTCAAAAATCATGTTAAACACTATTATTGCACACAGGGTGAGTCCATGCAACTTATTATGTGACTTGTTAAGCAAATGTTTAGTCCTGAATTTATTTAGGCTCGCCATAAACAAAAAGGGTTGAATATTATTGACTCAAAACATTTCAGCTTTTAATTTTTAATGAATTTGTAAAAATGTCCATTTTGACATTATGGGGTATTGTGTGTAGGCCAGTGACAAAAAATCTCAAGTTAATCCATTTTTAATTCAGCCTGTAACACAACAAAATGTGGAAAAAGTTCAAGGGGTGTGAATACTTTCTGAAGGCACTGTATCAAATTTCGTGCAGATCGGTCATTTGGTGCCGGAAGAGTAGCGTCACAGATAAAACAGTTATAATAATCTTTGGTAGCGTTTTATGTGTTTTTTCACTAAATTCAAAATGGCTCGTTATAGAGCCACCATCTGGCCAATCAGTGTAATTGTGTAATGCCTGATCTCTATAGACAGGGATCTCTATTTACGGGTTGGTTGTTTAGGAACAAAACCGACGCATCCTAAGTTTAAGGTGGCAGTGACAAAAAGAGCAATGGAGCATTTGTCTGTTTACACAATGGAGTTGATGGCCGTACTCTTGGCTGCAGAGTGGGTGGAGGAGGTGAGGCCAGACAGGGTAGTCATCTGCTCTGACTCCTGTGCAGCACTGATGAGCTTACATTTATTTGTGTCTCGGAGCAGACAGGATGTATTGTATGAGGTTTTGCAGTGCTTACAGTATATAGGGTGAGACAGATGGGGGTAACAGCTCATGTGGGAGTAGAGGGGAATGAGGAGGTGGATGTTATCGCCAAGCAGGCTCTTAAACATCCTAATGTTGAGATGGAATTGTCAATGAGTAAAGCAGACGCCAAGAGGTTGATAAAAAACAGTGGTTAAAAACAAATGGCAAGAGTTGTGGAACAGGGAAAGAAAGGGAAGACGCCTGTATAAGATTCAGGAAAAGGTGGGAGCAGGGAGGTCATCAGGCCGAGAGAGAAGGGAGGAAAGTGTAGTCACAAGGCTGAGACTGGGACACACAAGGCTCAATAATACATTGAAATTGGTCGGGAAACATCCGACTGGGAGGTGTGATCATTGTCAGGAGGAGATGGAGACAGTTAAACACGTTATATTTCAGTGCCAAAAATATGGGAGAGAAAGGGAGCAATTGTTATTAGATTTGAGGAGTAATGGTGTTGAAGAGCCAAGATTGAGTGAACTGCTGGGGAAATCTTCAAGGGATGTAGTATTTAATTATGTAAATTTAGTTTCCTTAGGGAGACGAGAATATTGGGTAGGATTTAGACCTTCCGTCTCTGGTCCACACTCCAGTCCAGTTGGTGGCGGAAATGCACCTTAAAGTTGGTTGCCAACCGCCATAAAAAAAATCCACAGAAGAAGAAGAACAACAAAACTGACGCATAAGGCACTATGGGGCAAAGCAGATGGGGTTGACAACATGTAAACTATATTTCGTCTCCAGTGTTTATTGAAAACATAAATACATTTGCATATTGAGCACTTGTCTCTCAAATACATCGTTACAGTTAGCTACCAAGCGAATTTCAGAAATATTAGCATTGACATGAAATCATTCAAAACACCTCAAAACAAGACATGTGTTGGGTTCTATTTTCTAATAATTGGATTGTTGGGATGACTAACTTAGAAAGAATGCATTCTTGACTGGGCTAATGTAGGTTGTGACACCTGGCAGGCTGTGATTGATGTGAATAGCTCTTTTAGGGGGTAAAGTGAGATAGGGATTTGTGTCTCCAAATGCTAGACTATACTGGTTCTTTGTGATCTGTGAACCTTCCTTGGACGTAGGAATGGTGTCTAAGGGAGCTGGCTCTTCTCACTATGACAGGTTGTTATGATATGGACATATGCCTGGTAACAGAGATGCATCAACGGATTGACTGAGTAAGTCTAAACCACGCTCAAGTCCTTTACTCTAATTGGCCAGCAGAGAAGTGGGAAACTCTCTCTGTCAGAGTATTTGAGTATTGAATCTGAAACAATGTTTTAGTTCTCTGGGGTGCCCTGCGAGATATCTCAGAGAGCCCGTATATACGAAACATCATATTTACCATTGAAGGTTTTTGCATTAATTAAAATAACTAGTATATCTTAGAAGTCGTGTTGACCTCTTTTGTTCCTAATGCCAGATTAGAATTAACGCGACTTTGACACATGGTATCAATAACATGATGAAACTGGCTGAAACAAGTCACTACGATTCCCCACATGTCAGTCTCTTGTCATTGTTGGTAGCTATCTGGCTATCCAGAATTACAACAACTCATGGACTTCTGCCCCATTGACGCGTGCGCATCGTTTTCGTGACGTTGTCAGCTAAGCCATTCATGACAAGGCGCATCATTCACCCAAGTTTAATCAAAATCAGTCCAGTGCTGTCTGAGATATTGCGTGTGATGTGACCAGTGGCGATTTTAACATGTAAATGCAGCAAGCAGAAAACTATGTGGGGATGCATGACAGCAAAGCCAATACACAACACTAAACAATATATTAATTCCACTATAACAGTGACAAACGGTGCTCACAAACTGTTAGGGCCTACATAAAGCTATCCCACCATGGAGTGAATCCTTACCCTCCGCAACACCTGGCTATCAGCAGAGCCTTGTCTGGCAGCGAAACAGTTCATTCAGCCTCATTTACTGCCTTAAAAAAAAAAAAAACGCTGATATGGCTGACTTGCTTCAACAAATGTGGTTTCTACTGACAATTGAGATGTACAAACTATGGCATAAGGGAACGATTAGCAGATAAGAGGCAATCCGTAATTTCGATTAATACATTAATGAGCGAGCTAAGACGGACATGGTCAATATAACTATTTTCAGCACTTTTTAAATGTACAGCGACAGAATTCAGAACATGGGCCGTTCTTACAGTATTCTCCCTGTACACCAAGTCAGAACCGTATGATAAATAAAGGGGGCATATAAGCAGACAATGAAAGCTCTTACAATATTTGATGATGACATTTCACTCAAACTACATGTGCACCACCAAGTCAGAACAGTAGGCTAAGTTATGAGGGGGAAAGGGACCAAATGATTAGGGTGAGGCACATCGGCTACTAACAGCTTACTACACAACATACACTTAGTATTACTTTCTTAGTTACAGTACACATATCTCCCTGGCATATTACATTATTTATGCTGCAGCATACAATACATTTTTGGACTCACCGTTGTTGTGCTGTGCTCACTTGAACAGAAAGGTGGCGCGGCGGTCCTTCTACTGGGCAAATTTGGTCATGAAACTCTCATCAAAGTCTGGCATTCTCTGGATTTATGGCGCTTTCAAGACAGCTGGGAACTCTTTCCCCCACAGTCCCCTCCCCGATTTCATCGTGGTATACAATAACAGCCCAAAACAACAACTCTTATTTGGGGGAATGTAATGTCATTACATAAGAGAGGTTGATGGAACCAAAGACAATTAGAGGTGGAGGGAGGCAAAGACGAGAGCAAAAGATCGCATAGAAAATACTACAATACCCATAATGCATAGTTTGAGGCCATTCCTTGTAGCATATTGTGGGCACATGCGCTGTTCTTGTGGATGAGCCGGTGTATCATGGCGACATACGTGGATATTCTGAAGAGCGAGTTTCCCGAAATTGACACCGAAGTGTTCGAATATATCACGGGTAAGAGACTGTAAATGAATGGAGAGGGTGTGTGGATCTCGTAGACTTTGAAATGCCACGGTCTAGATGAGTGGCGGACGGCTTCTTCTCCTCTTCCACGTGAAGTAAGGTTAGCTAGCATAGCCGTCCCACAGAGTTGAGGCTCAGTCAAGCCAAGGCAGGAGTGACTAGCTAACATGCTGGTAGTTATTTTATAATCGGTCCGTTTGAACCACTAACCGGATGATCTAGGCTAACTAACTTATTGCCATGAATTACTAGCCAACTAGCTGCTTCTGTGTACGTTTACCGACATGTAATAGTACATGGGACTTAGTTATATAGCGCTTTAAGGACACAAAGTCGCAAAACAAAAAGAATGGAGTCAAAACATCAGCCTAAACATGAACAAAGAGAGGGGTGGGCTCAAGGAAGGGAAAGCGTAATCTATTAGTGTATGGGGAGGTTGGGGTTTGGATATGAGTCCGGTTTAAATTGGGTTTTCACCAATTCCGAATTCGTCAGACGAAGGGGGCACGCGGTGCAAGGCGCAGGGGATTGTGGGAAGGTGAGCGGCGAGAATCGTACAAGCCGAGCGTTAGAAAAAGTTACGCCTCGGTCACACCGACAGTCGTAGCATTTTGATACATTAGAAGTACATTCATTTCCAATGGAACGCTGCGTTTGTCTTGCAGTGTTGCAGAGCGTTCTGTGTGGTGCATCGGATTAATCGAACATACGTGTCATGGTATACATATACAACTTGACAGAAATGGTAGCAGAAGGTGAATGTTGAACTTTTATTGCACACATATCTAGATGATGCTGCATGACTACTTTATGCAAATTGCACGCTGCCACCGCTGCCATTAACCAATCAGGTGAGGAGCAAATGTTTGCTTGAAAATCTTCAGTTCATGAAACAGTTCTGCCTGTCATTTGTTCTGGTCTCCTGAGTGGCGCAGTGGTCTAAGGCACTGCATCGCAGTGCTAACTGTGCCACTAGAGATCCTGGTTCGAATCCAGGCTCTGTCGCAGCCGGCCGCAACCGGGAGACTCATGGGCGGCGCACAATTGGCCCAGCGTCGTCCAGGGTAGGGGAGGGAATGGCCGGTAGGGATGTAGCTCAGTTGATAGAGCATGGCGTTTGTGGGTTCGATTCCCACGGGGGGCCAGTATAAAAAAATATGTATTCACTAACTGTAAGTCGCTCTGGATAAGAGCGTCTGCTAAATGACTAAAATGTAAATGTTCTGGGCAAGCAAAACCAAAAAAGATGGAGGAAAGCCAATCATCGCTGTGTCTGGTTTTCCAATTCTATATTATGTCGCTTTGCTAGATAGAATACAGAGACAAAATCAGAAGGTCAATGGCATTGAGGATTGTGGGTGAAGAGAGATTTGCACAACAATTAGTGCTGAGCGATTACCCAAAATGTCGGTTATTTTTATTTTATTAAATAACTAATTGACTAATGTCGGTTCAATTATTTGAATTCCATTTCATTCAATTTTTTTCTGTGAGCTCAATGTGCACATTGAACAGTTTTTCTCGAGATAAATCAGATCCAGCCTAACTGTGTGATGTAGTAGGGAGTTGTATTTTCCAACAGGCCAATATTCTACATAGTTTAGCGCATAATTAACTACAATGACCATAATCCATTGCGCATCTACTTGTCCGGTCTGTGTTTCTTTTAGGCCTGCAATGGAAGAGACAAAAGAATGCGTGATCGTGAGGGGATATAGAGAGCATCTGTTGCTTCGCGAGGTATCTCTACCTGAAAATACCTGATCTAAGTGATTGATAGTTGGTATTCAGCAGTCATAAAAGTATGCTTTATTTACTTTGAAGAACTACAAAATTGTGATTTAGTCAGACAGCATAGGCAGCAGCTCTATAGAGATGAGATGATGACTTGGAATGAAATAATAAAGTCATCAAATAAAACAAATGTAATATACACAAACTGAAATATTTTATTGAAGTGAATAAATTATGGGTGATAAGCAGTAATGGGCAGTCACTACCATCACGTGACTTTTTTTATTAATTGGTTTATTTTCCTTTTTGATTATTTTTAATTAGCTTACAAATTGTAATTTCCTTATTTTTACAGTACTGTACATATAATACAAGGGTTGGATTGGCCTGTGGCCCTAGGGGGGTCTGTGGCTGCATTGGCGATGCCAAATGATAAGCTGCTAAATGGATTCTCGTAGCTGATATACTGAGAGAGAGTGACAATCAAATAAAACAGATTGGAGAGCTCACAACTTGCCAAAAAGGTCATGTTAGTTTGAGAAAGCAGAAATTGACAAAATAAAGACTGATCACCTTCACCCCTTTTTATTGCTGAATTGTGATCTGTAATTAATGAACATCGACACTAGTTCATCATTAATATTATCTTTAAGTTAATAATTTAAACAAATTTAAACACTTCAATTAATCAACATTGAATGAATCAACATATAATTTCAAAATGTACAAGTAAGTTAACTTGTTTGTAAATGTTAGACATCTTAGTAAGTACGCTATTATTACTAAAGCATAATCTCGGGTGAACTAAAAAATTGTCCATAGCAGAGGTGGCCAACCTTGCTCCACTCTCTAAACTAATGAGTGAGCAGACTTCTATTCCATCCCAGCAATAATACACATATCATTAGGTTTGAAGAGTTGAATCAGGTGTGTTAGTGCTGGGCTGGAACAGAACCCTGCATACCTACATTTTACATTTTAGTCATTTAGCAGATGCTGTTATCAAGCGTGATTTACAGTTAGTGCATTCATCTTAGGATAGCTACAGTGGGGAGAACAAGTATTTGATAAACTGCCTATTTTGCACGTTTTCCTACTTACAAAGCATGTAGAGGTCTGTAATTTTTCAAATCCAGAAAATCACATTGTATGATTTTTAAGTAATTCATTTGCATTTTATTGCATGACATAAGTATTTGATACATCAGAAAAGCAGAACTTAATATTTGGTACAGGAACCTTTGTTTGCAATTACAGAGATCATACGTTTCCTGTAGGTCTTGACCAGGTTTGCACACACTGCAGCAGGGATTTTGGCCCACTCCTCCATACAGACCTTCTCCTGATCCTTCAGGTTTCGGGGCTGTCGCTGGGCAATACAGACTTTCAGCTCCCTCCAAAGATTTTCTATTGGGTTCAGGTCTGGAGACTGGCTAGGCCACTCCAGGACCTTGAGATGCTTCTTACGGAGCCACTCCTTAGTTGCCCTGGCTGTGTGTTTCGGGTCATTGTCATGCTGGAAGACCCAGCCACGACCCATCTTCAGTGCTCTTACTGAGGGAAGGAGGTTGTTGGCCAAGATCTCGCGATACATGGCCCCATCCATCCTCCCCTCAATACGGTGCAGTCGTCCTGTCCCCATTGCAGAAAAGCATCCCCAAAGAATGATGTTTCCACCTCCATGCTTCACGGTTGGGATGGTGTTCTTGGGGTTGTACTCATCCTTCTTCTTCCTCCAAACACGGCGAGTGGAGTTTAGACCAAAAAGCTATATTTTTGTCTCATCAGACCACATGACCTTCTCCCATTCCTCCTCTGGATCATCCAGATGGTCATTGGTAAACTTCAGACGGGCCTGGACATGCGCTGGCTTGAGCAGGGGGACCTTGCGTGCGCTGCAGGATTTTAATCCATGACGGCGTAGTGTGTTACTAATGGTTTTCTTTGAGACTGTGGTCCCAGCTCTCTTCAGTTTATTGACCAGGTCCTGCCGTGTAGTTCTGAGCTGATCCCTCACCTTCCTCATGATCATTGATGCCCCACGAGGTGAGATCTTGCATGGAGACCCAGACCGAGGGTGATTGACCGTCATCTTGAACTTCTTCCATTTTCTAATAATTGCGCCAACAGTTGTTGCCTTCTCACCAAGCTGCTTACCTATTGTCCTGTAGCCCATCCCAGCCTTGTGCAGGTCTACAATTTTATCCCTGATATCCTTACACAGCTCTCTGGTCTTGGCCATTGTGGAGAGGTTGGATTCTGTTTGTGTGTGGACAGGTGTCTTTTATACAGGTAACAAGTTCAAACAGGTGCAATTAATACAGGTAATGAGTGGAGAACAGGAGGGCTTCTTAAAGAAAAACTAACAGGTCTGTGAGAGCCGGAATTCTTACTGGTTGGTAGGTTATCAAATACTCATGTCATGCAATAAAATGCAAATTAATTACTTAAAAATCATACAATGTGATTTTCTGGATTTTTGTTTTAGATTCCGTCTCTCACAGTTGAAGTGTTCCTATGATAAAAATTACAGACCTCTACATGCTTTGTAAGTAGGAAACACTGCCGATTTTGCAGGTTATCAAATACTTGTTCTCCCCACTGTAGTTGGGACGACCACATATCACAGGCATAGGAAGTACATTTTTCCTCAAAGTAGCTATCAGTAGTCAGAGCTAGGGGGGAGGGGGTCAAGTGCAAGTGCTGGTTCAGATTTTGTATTTTT
The DNA here is from genome assembly GCF_020615455.1 of Coregonus clupeaformis. Lineage (NCBI taxonomy): Eukaryota > Metazoa > Chordata > Actinopteri > Salmoniformes > Salmonidae > Coregonus > Coregonus clupeaformis. Next base: position 10,627,622 of record NC_059197.1, on the reverse strand, counting down.
ATTTTGTGGGGGAGGTGAGAAGGGGGATTATTTAAGACACTGTTTGAACAGGTAGGGTTTCAGATGTTTTCAGAAGATGGGCAGGGACTCTGCTATCCTAGCTTCATGGGGGAGCTGGTTCCACCATTGGGGTGCCAGGACAGATAAAAGCTTGGACTGCGCTGAGCGGGAGCTGCCCTCCCGTAGGGGTGGAAGGCCCATGTGACCTGAGGTGCCAGAATGGAGTGCTTGGCTTGAGGTGTAGGGTTTGAGCATAGCCTGAAGGTAGGGAGGGGCAGTTCCTCTTGCTGTTCCGTAGGTAAGCACCATGGTCTTGTAGTGGATGTGAGCTTCGACTGGATGCCAGTTGAGTGTGCAGAGGAGCGGGGTGAAATGGGAGAACTTGGGAAGGTTGAAACCAGACTGGATGTAGTGTTCTGGATAAGTTGCAGGGTTTTGATGGCATAAGCGGGGAGCCCAGCCAACAGTGAGTTGCAGTAGTCCAGATGGGAGAGGACAAGTGCCTGGATTAGGACCTGCGCTGCTTCCTGTGTGAGGTAGGGTTGTGCTCTACGGATGTTGTAGAGCATGAACCTGCAGGAGCGAGTCACTGCTTTGATGTTTGCAGAGAACGACAGGGTGTTTTCCAGGGTCATGCCAAGGTTCTTTGCACTCTGGGAGGGTGACACTGGAGTTGTCAAGGTCTTTGAGTGGAAAGGCCTTCCATCGGGAGGAAAGCAGCTCCGTCTTGTCAAGGTAGAGCTTGATGTGGTGGGCCGACATCCAAGCTGAGATATCTGCCAGGCACGCAGAAATGCGTGTCGCCACCTGGGTGTCAGAAGGGTGGAAAGGAGGAAAGTAGTTGTTTTATTTATTTAACCATTATTTAACCAGGTAAGCCAGTTGAGAACAAGTTCTCATTTACAACTGCGACCTGTCCAAGATAAAGCAAAGCAGTGCGATTTAAAAACAACAACACGGAGTTACACATGGGATAAAACAAAACCTACTGTCAATAACACAATAGAAAACTATACAGTGTGTGCAAATGTAGTAAGTTATGGAGGTAAGGCAATAAATATGCCATAGTGCAAAATAATTACAATTTAGTATTAACACCAATTTGTAAGTCGCTCTGGATAAGAGCGTCTGCTAAATGATGTAAATGTAAATGTAACTCTGGAATGATAGATGTGCAGAAGATGTGCAAATAGAGATACTGGGGTGCAAATGAGCAAAATAAAAAACAATATGGGGATGAGATAGTTGGGTGGGCTAATTACAGATGGGCTGTGTACAGGTGCAGTGATCGGTAAGCTGCTCTGACAACTGATGCTTAAAGATAGTGAGGGAGATAAGTGTCTCCAGATTCAGAGATTTTTGCAGTTCTTTCCAGTCATTGGCAGCAGAGAACTGGAAGGAATGGCGGCCAAAGGAGGTGTTGGCTTTGGGGATGACCAGTGAGATATACCTGCTGGAGCGCATACTACGGGTGGGTGTTGCTATGGTGACCAATGAGCTAAGATAAGGCGGGGATTTGCCTAGCAGTGATTTATAGATGACCTGGAGCCAGTGGGTTTGGCGACGAATATGTAGTGAGGGCCAGCCAACGAGAGCGTACAGGTCACAATGGTGGGTAGTATATGGGGCTTTGGTGACAAAACGGATGGCACTGTGATATACTACATCCAATTTGCTGTGTAGAGTGTTGGAAGCTATTTTGTAAATGACATCGCTGAAGTCAAGGATCGGTAGGATAGTCAGTTTTACGAGGGCATGTTTGGCAGCATGAGTGAAGGAGGCTTTGTTGCGAAATAGGAAGCCGATTCTAGATTTAACTTTGGATTGGAGATGCTTAATGTGAGTCTGGAAGGAGAGTTTATGGTCTAACCAGACACCTAGGTATTTGTAGTTGTCCACATATTCTAAGTCAGAGAGTTAGTGATTCTAGTCGGGCAGACGTGTGCAAGCAGCGTTCGATTGAAGAGCATGCATTTAGTTTTACTAGCGTTTAAGAGCAGTTGGAGGCTACGGAAGGAGTGTTGTACGGCATTGAAGCTCGTTTGAGGTTTGTTAACACAGTGTCCAATGAAGGGCCAGATGTATACAAAATGGTGTCTGCATAGAGGTGGATCTGAGAGTCACCAGCAGCAAGAGCGACATCATTGATATACACAGAGAATAGAGTCAGCCAGAGAATTGAACCCTGTGGCACCCCCATAGACTGCCAGAGGTCCATACAACAGGCCCTCCGATTTGACACATTGAACTCTATGTGAGAAGTAGTTGGTGAACCAGGCGAGGCAGTCATTTGAGAAACCAAGGCTATTTAGTCTGCCAATAAGAATGCGGTGATTGACAGAGTCGAAAGCCTTGGCCAGGTCGATGAAGACAGCTGCACAGTACTGTCTTTTATCAATCGCGGTTATAATATCGTTTAGGACCTTTAGCGTGGCTGAGGTGCACCCATGACCAGCTTGGAAACCAGATTGCATAGCAGAGAAGGTATGGTGGGATTCGAAATGGACGGTGATCTGTTTGTTAACTTGGCTTTGAAATACTTTCGAAGGGCAGGGCAGGATGGATATAGGTCTATAACAGTTTGGATCTAGAGCGTCACCCCCTTTGAAAAGGGGGATGACCGCAGCAGCTTTCCAATCTCTGGGGATCTCAGATGATACAAAAGAGAGGTTGAACAGGCTAGTAATAGGGGTTGCTACAATTTCGGCAGCTAATTTTAGAAAGAAAGGGTCCAGATTGTCTAGCCCAGCTGATTTGTAGGGGTCCCTAAAACACTTCAGCGAGCAGGCCTTTCTAATTGACCTGGCCCGGGTATCCTGGATGGATATTGACCTCATTCCGTCAGTAAAGGATGCCTGGTTGTTCTTTAAAAGTAATTTCCTCTCCATCTTAAATAAGCATACCCCATTCAAAAAATTCCAAACTAAGAACAGATATAACCCCTGGTTCACCCCAGACTTCACTGCCCTTGACCAGCACAAAAACATCCAGAGCTGGTGGCCGGGGTAGGGGTAGCCAGGTGGAAAGCATGGGCAGCCGTAGCAAAATGCTTATTGAAATTCTCGATTATTGTAGATTTATCGGTGGTGACTGTGTTTCCTAGCCTCAGTGCAGTGGGCAGTGGGCAGCTGGGAGGAGGTGCTCTTATTCTCCTTGGACTTTACAGTGTCCCAAAACTTTTTGGAGTTAGTGCTACAGGATGCAAATTTCTGTTTCAAAAAGCTAGCCTTTGCTTTCCTAACTGATTGTGTATATTGGTTCCTGACTTCCCTGAAAAGTTGCATATCATGGATGTTTTTGTGCTGGTCAAGGGCAGTGAAGTCTGGGGTGAACCAGGGGTTATATCTGTTCTTAGTTTGGAATTTTTTGAATGGGGCATGCTTATTTAAGATGGAGAGGAAATTACTTTTAAAGAACAACCAGGCATCCTTTACTGACGGAATGAGGTCAATATCCATCCAGGATACCCGGGCCAGGTCAATTAGAAAGGCCTGCTTGCTGAAGTGTTTTAGGGAGCGTTTGACAGTGATGATGGGTGGTCGTTTGACCGCGGACCCGTTACGGACGCAGGCAATGAGGCAGTGATCGCTGAGATCCTGGTTGAAGACAGCGGAGGTGTATATAGAGGGTAAATTAGTCAGGATGATATCGATGAGGGTGCCCGTGTTTACGGATTTAGGGTTGCTCCTGGTAGGTTCCTTGATAATTTGTGTGAGATTGAGGGCATCTAGTTTAGATTGTAGGACGGCCAGGGTGTTAAACATAGCCCAGTTTAGGTCACCAAGCAGTACGAACTCTGAGGATAGATGGGGGGCAAGCAATTCACATATGGTGTCCAGGGCACAACTGGGGGCTGAGGGGGGTAACAGTGAGAGACTTATTTCTGGAGAGGTGGATTTTTATAAGTAGAAGCTCAAACTGTTTGGGCACAGCCCTGGATAGTATGCTAGAGCTCTGCAGGCTATCTCTACAGCAGATTGCAACTCCGCCCCCTTTGGCAGTTTTATCTAGACGGAAAATGTTGTAGTTGGTGATGGAAATGTCAGAGTTTTTGGTGGTCTTCCTAAGCCAGGATTCAGACACCGCTAGAACATCAGGGTTGGCGGAGTGTGCTAACGCAGTGAGTAACTCAAACTTAGGGAGGAGGCTTCTGATGTTAACATACATAAAACCAAGGCTTTTACGGTTACTGAAGTCAACAAATGAAGCGCCTGGGGAGTAGGAGTGATACTGGGGGCTACAGGGCCTGGGTTAACCTCTACATCACCAGAGGAACAGAGGAGGAGTAGAATAAGGATATGGCTAAAGGCTTTAAGAACTGGTCTTCTAGTGCGTTGGGTACAGAGAATTAAAGGGGCAGATTTCCTGGCGTTGTAGAATAGATTCAGGGCATTATGTACAGACAAGGATATGGAAGGATATGAGTACAGTGGAGGTAAACCAAAGCATTGGGTAACGATGAAAGAGAGCATCACTGGAGGTACCGATTGAGCCGGTCTCCGCGTGTATGGGAGGTGGGACAAAGGAGCTCTCTGAGGCTGGTTGAGCGGTACTGGGGGCTCTACAGTGAAATTGTATAATAAGAACTAACCGGAACAGCAATAGGCAAGGCATATTGACATGGGAGAGAGGCATAAAGCAATCACAGGTATTTTTCGAGAGAGCTAAGACAGCAACTGGTAATGGCGACGAAGGTTGGGGAGAGGCTAAACAGGACAGATAAACAGGATGGGGGTACCGTGTAAAGGAACAGTCCAGCAGGCATCAGCTGTGCAGCTGTGAGTGATCATATGGTCCAGTGAACAGCAATAGGTGAGACCGGGAGCCGTTCGAATGGCTGCTACAGCACAGGCGAGCAGGAAGCACGGCTGTTGATTGCGTGTGCTAGCGGGCCGGGGCTAGCAGATGGTTCTTCGTGGTCGCCGCAACGGGAAGCCTGTTGAAACCACATCAGACGATTACGTCGGCAGACCAGTCGTGATGGATCGGCGGGGCTCTGTGTCGACACTAGGAGGTCCTGTCTGGTTGACAGAGACTTGGATAGCCGGGAGATGGGCCTGGCTCGAGGCTAGCTCAAGGCTAACTGGTGCTTGCTTCGGGGGCAGTGGTCATTAGCCAACAACATCCATTCGGTTGCAGCTAGCTAGTCGCGATGATCCGGTGTTAAGGTCCAGTGTATCAGTGATTCCGGGAGAAAATCCGATATGTTCTTAGTCGATAGCGCGCTGTGCAGACTGGCCGATAATAGTCCAGGCTAGAGCTGGCTGGTAGGTAGTGCAGGCCACGGACAATGGTGAAAACCGCTAACGGTGGCTAATAGCAAGTAGCTAGTTAGCTAGTTAGCTGGCTAGTTTCAACTGGAGGTTCTGGATAAAAAGGTAAAATAAATAATAGAATCTGTTCCACTTTGGGTGAGGCGGGTTGCAGAAAAGTATATTAGTTGAAGGATGAAAAGTGTGATTGAGAAATATATACGAAAGAGAAAAAAACAAAAAAAACAGGTTATTTACACGGACACACTACAGAGTACACGACCACACTTCTACGCCATCTTGGAACATCTGCATAGCAATGATAGGAGAAACCATGTGAGGATCTGACGGAGCCAAGTGACTTTGTGTATAGAGAGAAGAGGAGAGGGCCTAGAACCTAGCCCTGGGGTACGTGGTGCAGACAGATTCTCTTCACGTCACCTGGTAGGAGCGGCCTGCCAGGTAGGACCCAATCAAAGAGTGTGCAGAGCCTGAGACGCCCAGCCCTGAGAGGGTGGAGAGGAGGCTCTGATGCATCATGGTGTCGAAGGCAGCGGATAGAGCTAGGAGGATGGGAACAGAGGAGAGAGGGTTAGACTTTGGCAGTGCGGAGAGCCTTTGTGACAAAGAGAGAGCAGTTTCGGTTGAGTGACCCGTCTTGAAGCCTGACTGGTTAGGGTCAAGAAGATTGTTCTTAGAGAGATAGCGAGAAAGTTAATCAGAGAGAGCGCGCTCAAGTGTTTTGGAAAGAAAACAGGTCTATAGTTCTTCACGTCAGATGAGTCGAATTTTGGTTTCTTGAGGAGGGGAACGACTCAGGACATTTTGAAGTCAGAGAACGCAGCCAGTGGTCAGGGATGAGGGAAGTGAGGAATGGTAGAAAGTCTGGAGAAGGGAGGAGGGGATGGGGTCGATTTCATCTGGAGAGAGCGGGGAGAAAGCAGTCAAGGCGTAGGGTAGTTCTGTGAGTGAGACCAGTGGACTCAATGGGCTAAGTGGATGAGTAGCGGATGTCGTCAACCTTCTTTTCAAAGTGGTTGACAAAGTCGTCGCAGAGAGGTGGGGGGGCGGGGGGTGGAGGATTAAGGAGGGAGGAGAAGTTGTAAAATAGTTTCCTAGGGTTAGAGGCAGAAGCTTGAAATTTAGAGTGGTAGAAAGTGGCTTTAGCAGCTGATACAGAGGAAGAGAAGGTAGAGCGGAGGGAGTGAAAGGATGATAGGTCCTCCGGAAGTTTCGTTTTCCTCCATTTTCGCTCTGCTGCCCGCAGCCCTGTTCTGTAAGCTCGCAATGAGTCACTCAGCCATGGAGCTGGAGGGGAGGGCCAAGCCTGCCGGGAGGAAAGGTGACAATGCGAGTCATAGAATGCGGAAAGGGAGGAGAGTAGGGTCGAAGAGGCAGAATCAGGAGACAGGAGGGAGAAGGATTTAGCAGAAAGGAGAGATGATAGGAGAGAGTAGTGGGAGAGAGAGCGAAGATTGCGAAGGCACATGACCATCTGGGTTAGGGGCTGAGTGGTTAGGGTTGAAGGAAAGGGAGACAGAAAGGGAAACAAAGTAGTGATCAGAGACCTGGAGGTTGCAGTGAGATTAGTAGTAGAGCAGCCTCTAGTAAAGATGAGGTCAAGCGTATTGCCTGCCTTGTGAGTTGAAGGTGATTGGGAAAGGTTGAGGTCAAAAAGGCAAGGAGGAGAAAGAGAGAGTTGGAAAGAAATGAATCAAAGGCAGACGTCGGGAGGTTGAAGTCGCCAAGGACGAAGAGCGGTGAGCCATCGTCAGGAAATGAGCTTATCAAGGTGTCAAGCTCATTGAGGAACTCTCGAAGGGCAGCTGGTGGGCGATAGATGAGGATTGGCCAGCTCCAGTTGTAATACGTTTGTAGCCTACGTTGTGTGTATTGTTATATACAACATTTGCTAACATAAGTACACATACAACCCATGGCATACAAGGATGTGCAGCAGGGTTTCAGTCAGGAAAATGTGGCGCCTGACAACGTGACCGGGAAGATATTAATTTACCGGCCATTTGAGACATCTACCAGGCCAATATGCATTGGGTGCATAAACCATTAGGGCATCCACCCACCATGCTCAGAATGACAGAAATCACATTTCAATTATGGTAATTCATCTTAACATACCGTGCAACTCCTGTAATGAAGCAGCCAATAAAACATTGTTTTCAAACATTTGCTATATATGACAGAGATGAAAATCTGTTAACTTAGAAAGAGGGTGAATCTAAAGATGCAACAGCTAATTTAGGATGGGTTGCTAATATGACTGCCTTTTTGCTTTTGGCAAAAGGCCTAGCTGATTATTGATTTGCGACTGTCAGTGAAAAACATCAAAAATATGTTGTTTCATTGTGTGAAATGTTTGCCCTTTGATTGTTTATTTTTATTAATTCCCTATTACATGTCACCAATAGTAAATGTACCATTAATCCACATCATCTGGTTACATTAATTTGTGTTAATGCATTATATTACTAATTAGGCCTACAGTTATTTACCATTCTCATTCTCTGAGTGGAAACTTTGTTTTGCAGAGTTCACAACCTGCAACACACTTGTGAGAATCAAGTTTTCTACAGTATTTGAATTAATTATTTCAAGGACAAAATTACAGGTATTTAAGTATTTTTTATGTTGTAGTGGGGACAGTAACATTAGTACATTAGTATACTTTAAGGATTTTTTATGTTTAGCTCACATAATATAATTTAAAAGTATGCATTAAGGTGTCTGTAATATAACTAGCGTGGCAAAACAAATGTAGACATTAATACATCTAATTAGCATAATACAACAATCCCAATCAAGATCCGTCAATTTAAGCTAGAGATACATTTGTGTATGTATAATGTATGTTGACACCCCTTCAAATGAGTAGATTCGGCTATTTCAGCCACACCCATTGCTGACAGGTGTATAAAATCGAGCACACAGCCATTCAATCTCCACAGACAAACATTGGCAGAAGAATGGCCTTACTGAAGAGCTCAGTGACTTTCAAAGTGGCACCGTCATAGGATGCCACCTTTCCAACAAGGCAGTTTGACAAATATCTGCCCTGCTAGAGCTGCCCCGGTCAACTGTAAGTTCTGTTATTGTGAAGTGGAAACGGTTAGGAGCAACATCGGCTCAGCAGCGAGCTGGTAGGTCACACAAGCTCACAGAACGGGTCTGCCAAGTGCTGAAGTGCATAAAAATCGTCTGTCCTCGATTGCAAAACTCACTACCGAGTTCCAAACTGCCTCTGGAAGCAACGTCAGCACAAGAACTGTTCGTCGGGAGCTTCATGAAATAGGTTTCCATGGCCGAGCAGCCACACACAAGCCTAAGATCACCATGCGCAATGCTAAGCGTTGGCTTAAGTGGTGTAAAGCTCGCCACCATTGGACTCTGGAGCATTGGAAACGCATTCTCTGGAGTGATGAATCATGCTTCAACTTCTGGCAGTCCAACAGATGAATCTGGGTTTGGCGGATGCCAGGAGAACGCTACCTGCCTGAATGCATAGTGCCAACTGTAAAGTTTGGTGGAGGAGGAATAATGTTCTGGGGCTGTTGTTCATGGTTTGCGCCCCTTAGTTCCACCCCATCGAACACCTTTGGGATGAATTGGAACGCCGACTGCGAGCCAGGCCTAATCGCCCAACATCAGTGCCCAACATCACTAATGCTCCTGTATCTGAATGGAAGCAAGTCCCCGCGGTAATGTTCCAACATCTAGTGGAAAGCCTTCCCAGAAGAGTGGAGGCTGTAATAGCAGCAAAGGGGGGACCAACTCCATATTAATGCCCATGATTTTGGAATGAGATGTTCGACGAGCATGTGTCCACATACTTTTGGTCATGTAGTGCATCTGTTTTTTTGCATTGGATGCGTCTCATTAAAACTAGTTTCTCAACCACTCCACACATTTCTTGTTAACAAACTATAGTTTTGGCAAGTCGGTTAGGACATCTAATTTGTCCAACAATTGTTTACAGACAGATTATTTCACTTATAATTCACTATCACAATTCCAGTGGGTCAGAAGTTTACACTAAGTTGACTGTGCCTTTAAACAGCTTGGAAAATTCCAGAAAAAGATGTCATGGCTTTAGAAGCTTCTGATAGGCTAATTGACATCATTTGAGTCAATTGGAGGTGTACCTGTGGATGTATTTCAAGGCCTACCTTCAAACTCAGTGCCTCTTTGCTTGACATCATGTGAAAATCAAAAGAAATCAGCCAAGACCTCCACAAGTCTGGTTGATCCTTGGGAGCAATTTCCAAACACCTGAAGGTACCACGTTCATCTGTACAAACAATAGTACGCAAGTATAAACACCATGGGACCACACAGCCGTCATACCGCTCAGGAAGGAGATGCGTTCTGTCTCCTAGTTATGTTTGGAGGAAAAAGGGGAAGGCTTGCAAGCCAAAGAACACCATCCCAACCGTGAAGCACGGGGGTGGCAGCATCATGCTTTGGGGGTGCTTTGCTGCAGGACTGGTGCACTTCACAAAATTGATGGCATCATGAGGAAGGAACATTATGTGGATATATTGAAGCAACATCTCAAGACATCAGTCAGGAAGTTAAAGCTTGGTCGCAAATGGGTCTTCCAAATGGACAATGACCCCAAGCATACTTCCAAAGTTGTGGCAAAATGGCTTAAGGACAACAAAGTCTAGGTATTGGAGTGGCCATCACAAAGCCCTGACCTCAATCCTATAGAACATTTGTGGGCAGAACTGAAAAAGCGTGTGCGAGCAAGGAGGCCTACAAACCTGACTCAGTTACACCAGCTCTGTCAGGAGGAATGGGTCAAAATCCACCCAACTTATTGTGGGAAGCTTGTGGAAGGCTACCCGAAACGTTTGACCCAAGTTAAACAATTTAAAGGCAATGCTACCAAATACTAATTGAGGGTATGTAAACTTCTGACCCACTGGGAAAGTGATGAAAGAAATAAAAGCTGAAAGAAATCATTCTCTCTACTATTATTCTGACATTTCACATTCTTAAAATAGTGGTGATCGTAACTGACCTAAGACTGGGAATCTTTACTAGGATTAAATTTCAGGAATTGTGAAAAACTGAGTTTAAATGTATTTGGCTAAGGTGTATGTAAACTTTCGACTTCAACTGTACATGTCGTTTGGCCTCACAATAATCTATGAACATACTGTCTATAAGGAGACTGTTTAGTGACGTACATGTTAATTTTTTAAATTACTAAAATCCTGATCTTTCTTATATCTCTCAGATTTAGGATAGACACTGAAGAACAAGCTTCCTTTAGATTTTTTTGGGGGGACTATCTGTTGTTCCATGTAGTGAATCTGTTATTCAATGTGTTTGTATGGTCTAATAGCACTAAGGCCCAACATTTATTTTTCTTCAAATCGTTTTTTGGTACTTCAAGGGGTCCTAAAATTCTAAATCAAATAGCTAAATGCTCCTTAGTATGACCATATTAAAACAATCTCAACAATTCCCCCCCCCCCGTCTCAGGCTTAAAGGGTTACTACACGCAAAAGGTCTCCTGATGTGGTTTAAAGGGATAATTCAGGATTATCTACTTCCCCAGAGTCAGATGAACTCGTGGAAACCATTTTTATGTCTGTGTGTCCAGTATGAAGGAAGTTAGAGTATTAGCGTTAGCCATAGTCTTCCAATCATTGCGCTATCTGCTAGCATGCTTGTATGCCAGATAATGTGATATAACCAAAGATTTTTGGTGTCCATTACTGGGCGTTACAGGAAAGCCCCATACAAACTACCATCAACGAAATTCCAGTTGCAGGTGGTGCTACAAAAACCACAGAAAATTCAGAAAAATATTAAATGCATGTTTTGCGCTGCTTGATGTTGTTCCTTGCCATCATAGCTGCTGCACATCCAGCATTTCCCAGCATCTTTGAAGGAACTAGTCGTTTCTCTGCGGCATGGCCACGTGTAGAAGTAGATGACGATGCGTCACACTGTGCGACCAAAACCAAGATCTACACACGTGCAAGAGGCATATCTCATTCGATACAAAAGATGGATTTAATATCTTTCTATGGAATTTTCTATGGTTTTTGTAGAACCACCTGCAACTGGAAACGGACATTTCTAAGATACTTTTTTCGAGAACTAAGAAAGTATCGCCAAGAACAGGTTAGTCGAAAAATCTCTGCCGGTGGTTTGTATGGGGCTTTCCTGTAACGCCCAGTAATGGACACAAAAATGTTTGTACACCAGATAATGTGATATTACCAATCTGTAGCTATCATTTCACATGCCATTTATGGAGCATGAGCGCATGAAGTTGTCAAGAGCACAAACAGATCTGGCACCAGGTTAAGTCTAGCTGCTTACAAGTCTGCTTCATGATATCATTTTGTGTTGTCCCTCCCAAAGTGTGTGTCACCTGTAGATTCTCAGACAAAGTAAGATTGTATCCTGAGCCGTGTTCAGTAGCCGAAAGTTGAATAGAGACAACATGATTCCTTATTATACATGTCAGAGGGCCACATTATTAGCATTTTTCTATCTGAAATGTTACAAAAGTTGCATTCTTCTGAATGCGCCCCTGATTTATATCCTGTGTGATAGGTGTGTTGGACTGTGGAGGGGCGGAGTTTGAGGATGGAGAGGAGGTGTATGACGCGATTGGAGGACTGCTGCAGGGGTCGTCGGCTGACTGTAAAAACGAGGATGACATCCGGGACATCTGTCAGCAGATGTTCAACACTCTTAAACTGTAAGTGCAACACACACACAACCTTAACACCCACCTCTTTCACAACCAGTGTACAACACAAAAATTAACTAATTGTCACACACCAAAAGCTAAAATTTTATGTAATTCGCTTGCTGATTCATCAAAAATATACTCTCTTATGTCTTTTCCATCAGGAGTAACGGCCATGCCGGTTCAAAGCAAGTGCTGCTCGACGCTCCGGTGCAGTTGTCTCAGATATCTGCGGAGTGTGGTAAGTGCCTTGTCTGCAGGAGGACTAAGGTCGTCCTCTTTGTTGTCAGCTTTATGGTCCAGTATACAGATGTGTATATGTAGCGATGTACAGTTGAAGTCGGAAATGTACATACACCTGAGCCAAATACATTTAAACAACGTTTTTCACAATTCCTGACATTTAATCCTAGTATAAATTCACTGTCTTATGTCAGTTAGAATCACCACGTTATTTTAAGAATGTGAAATGTCAGAATAATATTAGATAATTATTTATTTCAGCTTTTATTTCTTTCATCACATTCCCAGTGGGTCAGAAGTTTACATACACTCAATTAGTATTTGGTAGCATTGCCTTTAAATTGTTTAACTTGGGTAAAATGTTTCGGGTAGCCTTACACAAGCTTCCCACAATAAGTTGGGTGAATTTTGGCCCATTCCTCCTGATAGAGCTGGTGTAACTGAGTCAGGTTTGTAGGCCTCCTTGCTTGCACACGCTTTTTCAGTTCTGCCCACACATAGGATTGAGGTCAGGGCGTTGTGATGGACACTCCAATACCTTGACTTTGTTGTCCTTAAGCCATTTTGCCACAACTTTGGAAGTATGCTTGGGGTCAGTGTCCATTTGGAAGACCCATTTGCGACCAAGCTTTAACTTCCTGACTGATGTCTTAAGATGTTGCTTCAATATATCCACATAATTTTCCTTCCTCATGATGCCATCTATTTTGTGAAGTGCACCAGTCCCTCCTGCAGCAAAGCACCCCCACAGCATGATGCTACCACCCCCTGTGCTTCACGGTTGGGATGGTGTTCTTCGGCTTGCAAGCCTTCCCCTTTTTCTCCAAACATAACGATGGTCATTATGCCCAAACAGTTATATTTTTGTTTCATCAGACCAGAGGACATATCTCAAAAAAGTATGATCTTTGTCCCCATGTGCAGTTGCAAACCGTAGTCTGGCTTTTTTATGGCGGTTTTGGAGCAGTGGCTTCTTCCTTGCTGAGCGGCCTTTCAGGTTATGTCGATATATAGGACTCGTTTGACTGTGGATATAGATACTTTTGTACCTGTTTCCTCCAGCATCTTCACAAGGTCCTTTGCTGTTGTTCTGGGATTGATTAGCACTTTTCGCACCAAAGTACGTTAATCTCTAGGAAACAGAACGCGTCTCCTTCCTGAGCGGTATGACGGCTGCGTGGTCCCATGGTGTTTATACTTGCGTACTATTGTTTGTACAGATGAACGTGGTACCTTCAGGCGTTTGGAAATTGCTCCCAAGGATGAACCTGACTTGTGGAGGTCTACGATTTTTTTTCTGAGGTCTTGGCTGATTTCTTTTGATTTTCCCATGATGTCAAGCAAAGAGGCACTGAGTTTGAAGGTGGGCCTTGAAATACATCCACAGGTACACCTCCAATTGACTCAAATGATGTCAATTAGCCTATCAGAAGCTTCTAAAGCCATGACATCATTTTCTGAAAATGTCCAAGCTGTTTAAAGGCACAGTCAACTTAGTGTATGTGAACTTCTGACCCACTGGAATTGTCATACAGTGAATTATACGTGGAATAATCTGTCTGTAAACAATTGTTGGAAAAAATTACTTGTGTCATGCACAAAGTAGATTTCCTAACCGACTTGCCAAAACTATAGTTTGTTAACAAGAAATTTGTGGACTGGATCAACAACAAGTTTTCATGACTCCAACCTAAGTGTATGTAAACTTCTGACTTCAACTGCATATGTTTGATATTCATTCTGGTAGCCTGTAATTGTCTTGTCTACTGTTATTAGACCTTCATCTTTCCCGTCCTCTACTGCTCAAACTTCCCATTTTCTCTACCATTTCTATCCTATGTCTTCTTAATATCCTCCCTGACTTATTGTTGCATCTCATTCCCTCGTCTCAGTATCTGCCACTAACGATGTCCAAGGGATCTGGATGATGAAAAGGGGCCAGAATACAGTAAAGTATTTTTGTTGCATCGTATCTTCTTGTGTATTATGTCCTTTGCACCTATGTTTTTCTCCTGTCAACTTCATCCACTTTGTCTTCTTACGCATACACACACACCACCACCACCACCTCAGACTGTGGACGCGAGGAAGCTAGAGAAGGCCGAAGCCAAGCTGAAGCAAAAACAAGGGAGGAGGAATGAACGGGATTCGCAAAAAACGACTGGTCCACTGTGAGTTTCATATGCTTTTCATCTACACCCGAAGACTATGCTAACAGTTTATCGTTGGCAGTGGTGGAAAAAGTACCCAATTGTCATACTTGAGTAAAAGTAAAGATACACTACCGTTCAAAAGTTTGGGGTCACTTAGAAACGTCCTTGTTTTCCATGAAAACATACATGAAATGAGTAATAGGAAATATAGCAAAAAGCATAGGAAATGTAGTAATTTCACAAGGTTAGAAATAATGATTTTTACTCGAAATAATAATTGTGTTCTTCAAACTTTGCTTTCGTCAAAGAATACTCCATTTGCAGCAATTACAGCCTTGCAGACCTTTGGCATTCTAGTTGTACATTTGTTGAGGTAATCTGAAGAGATTTCACCCCATGATTCCTGAAGCACCTCCCACAAGTTGGATTGGCTTGATGGGCACTTCTTACGTATCATACGGTCAAGCTGCTCCCACAACAGCTCAATAGGGTTGAGATCCAGTGACTTTGCTGGCCACTCCATTATAGACAGAATACCAGCTGACTGCTTCTTCCCTAAATAGTTCTTGCATAGTTTGGAGCTGTGCTTTGGGTCATTGTCCTGTTGTAGGAGGAAATTGGCTCCAATCAAGCGCCGTCCACGGGGTATGGCATGGCGTTGCAAAATGGAGTGATAGCCTTCCTTCTTCAAGATCCCTTTTACCCTGTACAAATCTCCCACTTTACCACCACCAAAGCACCCCCAGACCATCACATTGCCTCCACCATGCTTGACAGATGGCATCTAGCACTCCTCCAGCATCTTTTCATTTGGTCTACGTCTCACAAATCTTCTTTGTGATCCGAACACCTCAAACTTTGATTAGTCTGTCCATAACACTTTTTTTCCAATCTTCCTCTGTCCAGTGTCTGTGTTCTTTTGCCCATCTTAATCTTTTCTTTTTATTGGCCAGTCTGAGATATGGCTTTTTCTTTGCGACTCTGCCTAGAAGGTCAGCATCCCGGGGTCGCCTCTTCACTGTTGACGTTGAGACTGGTGTTTTGTGGGTACTATTTAATGAAGCTGCCAGTTGAGGACCTGTGAGGCGTCTGTTTCTCAAGCTAGACACTAATGTATTTGTCCTCTTTTGCTCAGTTGTGCACCGGGGCCTCCCACTCCTCTTTCTATTCTGGTTAGCGCCAGTTTGCGCTGTTCCGTGAAGGGAGTAATACACAGTGTTGTACAAGATCTTCAGTTTCTTGGCAATTTCTCGCATGTAAAAGCCTTCATTTCTCAGAACAAGAATAGACTGACGAGTTTCAGAAGAAAGTTATTTGTTTCTGGCCATTTTGATTCTGTAATCGAACCCACAATTGCTGATGCTCCAGATACTCAACTAGTCTCAAGAAGGCCAGTTTTATTGCTTCTTTAATCAGCACAACAGTTTTCAGCTGTGCTAACATAATTGCAAAAGGGTTTTCTAATGATCAATTAGCCTTTTTAAAATGATAAACTTGGATTAGCAAACACAACGTGCCATTGGAACACAGGACTGATGGTTGCTGATAATGGGCCTCTGTACGCTGTGATGTCACGAGAGGCTGTGTCCTGGAGGGACGTTACATCCCCCTGAGGTGGCTGCAAACCCAGACAGCTATGGCTCCATCTGCTGGTATGGTCGGGAACTCCAACCCTCTATGGCCAATCTTCCCACGCAGCTGAAACCAATCAGGAGCTGATGAGCTGAAGGTTTGTTGAAGGGAAGAGACACGGTCTCCAACCTGGGCTCTCTGGAGGACAAGAGTGCTGCACGTCCACTTCCATGAGGAATATAAGGATTTGGAGATACTTACCTTTGGGAAATACTCACCGTTGGATATATGCACCTGTGGAAATACGTGAGAGACATTTGGAAGGACTTTTTGCTGGGTTGGCCACTAGCTGCAACGTGGACTACAGTAAGGCTGGGGAAAAGTTATCTGAGCGAGTGAGAATTATGACTTTGGATGTGGAAGAGACATCCCTGAACTGTTAACCCTTAAAGAGCCACAAGAGAACAGAATTTTGTTATATTTTCGTTAATTTCCCAAGACCTATAATAAAATCCTTGTTTTGTTTGAACCTTGTCTCCTTGCACTACTTGAGCAATCCCGCTGAAAGCTGTGTAGCCTCTCGTGACGTCACAGATGGTGGAGAATACAGGCACGCTCAAGCGTTAATAGTGCATGTCAGAGGAGGATACCGAAGGTTTGATCACCCAGTTTTCCAAGTTGGCCGTAGGCTCCCCGCCGACTGAAATGGAGGACATATTGAAAGCCCTTGTTGCTGGCCAGCAAGCCCAGATGCAAGCAAACGTGGCTCTCTTGGAGGAGCAAAAGAAAGCCAACCTTCTGAAGGCAGAGGAATTGCAGTTGCAGAGACAGAGGGTGGTCCAAAATACCCGCCCAATAAAGGCAAGTGACTTTATATCTAAGATGGGAGCTACCGATGACATTGAGGCCTACCTGCATGCATTTGAGGCCACGGCCACTAGGGAAGCCTGGCCCAAGCAACAGTGGGTTGGTCTGTTAGCCCCCCTTTCTAACCGGGGAATCGCTGAATGCTGTCCGGGACCTGGGCCCTGACCAGGTTACTGACTATGATGCCCTGAAGTCTGAGATCCTCAGCAGATATGGACTCACAAAGTTTGGTATGGCCCAGCGCTTTCACAGCTGGACCTTCCAACCAGACCAACCTCCTCGGGCGCAGATGCATGAACTTGTCCGAATCGCAAGGAAATGGCTGGATCCGCAGAGGAATACAGCAGCGGCGGTGGTGGAGGCCGGTGTGGTGGATCGTTACCTACGCGCCCCTGCCTTATGAGGCAAAACGGTTCATCAGTCAACAGGCCTTGACCACGGCTGATCTGACCGTGGAAGCTGTGGAAAAGTACCAGGCCACAGCGGAGATGCTGAATGCTTCCCGAAAAGACCCCAGGAGTGCGGCCCCACCACAAATGGGAAGAACCCGTCCAAAGGACCCCAAGGTCTCGAACCCAGCCACGTCAGGACTTATCCCGGCTCCAGGGGGAGCCAGAAACCAGGCGGGTCCAAGAAGAGTACACCAGGAGGGGGAAACTCGACAGTGTTACCGGTGTGGGGAGATGGGACATATCTCCTGGCAGTGTGGGAAACCAGCCGATGAACCTATGCCCACTGCGGAGTCCTCCAGCTCAGCACCCACACACCGTTTTGCCTCGCTCTTGGGAGTCGTAGATGGCGGCCCAGATCGACCCCCCCACCTGCCCGGTAACTGTGAATCACCATGATGTGGAGGCCTTACTGGATTCTGGTAGCCGGGCCACCCTGGTGCGTAAGGATTTGGTGGGCCCAACGTGTCTGACCCCGGGGAAAGTCCTCCCAGTTTCCCTGTGTCCATGGGGACACCAGAGAATACCCCATTACTGAACTTACAATGACCAGCACACGGGGAACCATACACACGACGGCGGGGGTGGTTGATTCCCTCCCCGTCCCTGTCCTAATTGGACGAGACTGCCCAGCCTTTTACCCACTCTGGAGAGAGTCTCAGGAGAGGATAACCCGAGTACCTCGGAAACGGAGAGGCAAGACTCATCCTGGGAAGGCTCCGGTGCAATCCTCCGAGTTACTCACTCCCGCCCGGGCTCTGATAGGGATGGCAGGTGCCCAGACCGACACAGAGACGGAGCTACAGAATCTGGACAAAGAACTGTCTGGTCTGAAGGGGACCGCTGAGAGGTATCGTTTGTTAAAGCAACAGTTAGACATGAAGACAGAAGAGTTAGATATCCTCCAGGCTAAACTCCAACAGAGCTCCTTCCCTAAGCAACAGGAGGAGCTGGAGAGGCTGCGCAGGACCATCGAGGAGTGTGAGGAGACCCTGCGCAGTAGTAAGGAGGTCCAGAAGAAGGCAGAGGAGAAGTACAAGGTGTTGGAGAACAAGATGAAGAATGCGGAGGCAGAGAGAGAGAAGGAACTGAAAGCTGCTCAACAGAAGCTAAACTCTGCTAAAACCAAGGCTGATGCGTTCAGTAAGAAACTCAAGGAGAGACAACAGGAGGCTGAGTCCCTGGTCCTAGAGGTGGAGGAGTTGAAGAGAGAGCAGGCTGGCAAGCACCACGGCAATGCGGACGCCCTCTCCCGGCGTGATGCCTTCTTCGCTGCCTTTACCCCGACGAGGACGTCGGTCCCGAGGAGGGGGATGTGTGATGTCACGAGAGGCTGTGTCCTGGAGGGACGTTACATCCCCCTGAGGTGGCTGCAAACCCAGACAGCTATGGCTCCATCTGCTGGTATGGTCGGGAACTCCAACCCTCTATGGCCAATCTTCCCACGCAGCTGAAACCAATCAGGAGCTGATGAGCTGAAGGTTTGTTGAAGGGAAGAGACACGGTCTCCAACCTGGGCTCTCTGGAGGACAAGAGTGCTGCACGTCCACTTCCATGAGGAATATAAGGATTTGGAGATACTTACCTTTGGGAAATACTCACCGTTGGATATATGCACCTGTGGAAATACGTGAGAGACATTTGGAAGGACTTTTTGCTGGGTTGGCCACTAGCTGCAACGTGGACTACAGTAAGGCTGGGGAAAAGTTATCTGAGCGAGTGAGAATTATGACTTTGGATGTGGAAGAGACATCCCTGAACTGTTAACCCTTAAAGAGCCACAAGAGAACAGAATTTTGTTATATTTTCGTTAATTTCCCAAGACCTATAATAAAATCCTTGTTTTGTTTGAACCTTGTCTCCTTGCACTACTTGAGCAATCCCGCTGAAAGCTGTGTAGCCTCTCGTGACGTCACAACGCCTATGTAGATATTCCATAAAAAATCAGCTGTTTCCAGCTACAATAGCCATTTACAACATTAACAATGTCTACACTTTATTTCTGATCAATTTGATGTTATTTTAATGGACAAAAAAATTGCTTTTCTTTCGAAAACAGGGACATTTCTAAGTGACCCCAAAATGTTGAATGGTAGTGTATACATATACTGTAACCTCCAGCAAAAAAAAGAAACGTCCTCTCACTGTCAACTGCATTTATTTTCAGCAAACTTAACATGTGTAAATATTTGTATGAACATAAGATTCAACAACTGGGACATAAACTGAACAAGTCCCACAGACAGAAATTGAATAATGTGTCCCTGAACAAAGGGACGGTCAAAAGCAACAGTCAGTATCTGGTGTGGCCACCAGCTGCATTAAGTACTGCAGTGCATCTCCTCCTCATGGACTGCACCAGATTTGCCTGTTCTTGCTGTGAGATGTTACCCCACTCTTCCACCAAGGCACCTGCAAGTTCCCTGACATTTCTGGGGGGAATGGCCCTAGCCCTTACCCTCCGATCCAACAGGTCCCAGACGTGCTCAATGGGATTGAGATCTGGGCTCTTCCCTTGCCATGGCAGAACACTGACATTCCTGTCTTACAGGAAATCACTCACAGAACGAGCAGTATGGCTGATGGCATTGTCATGCTGCAGGGTCATGTCAGGATGAGCCTGCAGGAAGGGTACCACATGAGGGAGGAGGATATCTTCCCTGTAACGCACAGCGTTGAGATTGCCTGTAATGACAACAAGCTCAGTCCGATGATGCTGTGACACACCGCCCCAGACCATGACGGACCCTCCACCTCCAAATCGATCCCGCTCCAGAGTACAGGCCTCGGTGTAACGCTCATTCATTCGACGATAAACGTGAATCCGACCATCACCCCTGGTGAGACAAAACCGCGACTCGCCAGTGAAGAGCACTTTTTGCCAGTCCTGTCTGGTCAAGCGACGGTGGGTTTGTGCCCATAGGCGACGTTGTTGCCGGTGATGTCTGGTGAGGACCTGCCTTACAACAGGCCTACAAGCCCTCAGTCCAGCCTCTCTCAGCCTATTGCGGACAGTGTGAGCACTGATGGAGGGATTGTGTGTTCCTGGTGTAACTCGGGCAGTTGTTGTTGCCATCCTGTACCTGTCCCACAGGTGTGATGTTCGGATGTACCGATTCTGTGCAGGTGTTGTTACGCGTGGTCTGCCACTGCGAGGACAATCAGCTGTCCGTCCTGTCTCCCTGTAGCGCTGTCTTAGGCATCTCACAGTACGGACATTGCAATTTATTGCCCTGGCCACATCTACAGTCCTCATGCCTCCTTGCAGCATGCCTAAGGCACGTTCACGCAGATGAGCAGGGACCCTGGGCATCTTTCTTTTGGTGTTTTTCAGAGTCAGTAGAAAGACATCTTTAGTATCCTAAGTTTTCATAACTGTGACCTTAATTGCCTACCGTCTGTAAGCTGTTAGTGTCTTACCGACCGTTCCACAGGTGCATGTTCATTAATTGTTTATGGTTAATTGAACAAGCATGGGAAACCGTGTTTAAACCCTTTACAATGAAAATCTGTGAAGTTATTTGGATTTTTACAAATTATCTTTGAATGACAGGGTCCTGAAAAATGGACATTTCTTTTTTTGCTGAGTTTGTGTGTGTGTCTGTGTATGTATGTATGTATGTATGTATGTATGTATGTATGTATGTGTGTGTGTGTGTGTGTGTGTGTGTATGTATGTGTGTGTATATATATATATATATATATATATATATATATATATATATATATATATATATATATATATATATTTGTGCGTGTGTATGTATACATACATACATACAGTTGAAGTCGGAAGTTTACATACACCTTAGCCAAATACATTTAAACTCAGTTTTTCACAATTCATTACATTTAATCCTAGTAAGAATTCCCTGACTTAGGTCAGTTAGGATCACCACTTTATTTTAAGAATGTGAAATGTCAGAATAATAGTAGAGAGAATGATTGCTTTATTTCAGCGTTTATTTCTTTCATCACATTCCCAGTGGGTCAGAAGTTTACATACCCTCAATTAGTATTTGGTAACATTGCCTTTAAATTGTTTAACTTGGGTCAAACTTACCAGTCAAAAGTTTCGACACATCTACTCATTCCAGGGTTTTTCTTTATTTGTACTATTTTCTACATTGTAGAATTATAGTGAAGAAATCAAAACTATGAAATATCACATATGGAATCATGTAGTAACCAAAAAAGTGTTAAACAAATCATAATATATTTTATATTTGAGATTCTTCTGCCTTGATGACAGCTTTGCACCCTCTTGAAGTCTGGTTATAGTGTCAGACTGTTGTGACTTGGACTGATGTTTCACCTCTGCCTGTCTTTGTCATTCCTCCGTCTCTCTTCCTCTGTCTCTCTTCCTCTGTACTCGCTCTCTCTACTTCTCTCTCTCCTTCTGGTTCCCTCTGTCTATTTCTCCCTCTGTCTCTGTCTCCCTCTGTGTCTGTCTCACTCTTTCCTTTTCCCCTCTGTATGTCTCTGTGTCTCTCTCAGGGTACTGGAGGAGGCATCAGCCAGCCAGGCCAGTAGCAAGAAGGACAGTCGCGTCGACTTGTCCGGGAAGAATCGCACCTACGACATCCGCATCGAGAACTTTGACGTGTCGTTTGGCGAGCGGTGAGTGGTTCACACTTAGGCTGCGTCCGAAATGGCACCACATCCCTATTAAGTGCACTACTTTTGACCAGGACCAGTACTTTTGACCGCGATCTGCGAGCTATATATGGTAAGGTGCCATTTGTGATGAAGCCAACTCACTCATTCTCCTACTGGAGCAGGTGGTTCATTCTAATCGGCATCATGCAATGCTTCCACCAGTATTTACCTGGTATTTAAAAGGAGTTGATGTCGTTATGATAGTTACTTTCTGCAAATTACTTTAAAGAATTCAACACAACTACCTGATATCAAATGGTGCATAGCAGTGCTTGTTTAAATGAACCGCAAACAACTGAGTAAATCATAGATTATTACTGTGTAATTACCCTTTTATTATGTCATCTCTTAGTTAATACCAGACAGTGAGAGAGCGACAAAGAGAGTAGGAGAGAGACAGAGACATTTCTTAGTCTGTCATGTAAAGCAATGTGCAAGCAACTTGTCTCTCTCTCTGCTTTTCCAGGTCCTTGCTGCAGGGGGCAGAGCTGTCTCTGTCGACAGGTCGCCGCTACGGCCTGATTGGCCGCAATGGCCTTGGGAAGACCACACTGCTGAAGATGCTGGCAAGCCGCAGCCTGCGCGTCCCCGCCCACATCACGATCCTGCACGTGGAGCAGGAGGTCGCTGGCGACGACACCGGTGCGCTGCAGAGCGTGCTGGAGAGCGACACGGTCCGGGAGGGGCTCCTAACGGAGGAACGCCTGCTCAATGCGCGCATCGCCAACGGAACGTACGTCAGTCTTCCTTAACCAAATACTCCCCAAAGCTGTCAACAGAGGGGTCATATTGGAAGGAGTCAATACTGGCAGCCTTTGCAGATTTAAATGTTATTGTTGTTGTTGCAGGATTTTTACACTTTTGGGTTTGAACCACATCAGTCACTAAACCTGTCGTTTATTCTATTCCATTTTAGAGCTGAAGGAATGGAGACTGTTCGACTGTCGGAGATCTACGCTAAACTGGAGGAGATTGAAGCAGACAAGGCACCTGCCCGGTAAAGAGCCACACTAAACATGTCTGCATATAATAACTCCCGAGTGGCGCAGTGGTCTAAGGCACTGCATCGCAGTGCTAGCTGTGCCACTAGAGATCCTGGTTCGAATCCAGGCTCTGTCGTAGCCGGCAGCGACCGGGAGACCCATGGGGCGGCGCACAATTGGCCCAGCGTCTTCCAGGGTATGGGAGGGAATGGCCGGCAGGGATGTAGCTCAGTTGGTAGAGCATGGCGTTTGCAACGCCAGGGTTGTGGGTTCGTTTCCCACGGGGGGGGAGTATGAAAAAAAACTCACTTAACTGTAAGTCGCTCTGGATAAGAGCGTCTGCTAAATGACTAAAATGTAAATGTATAATGTCATATCTGTGTTTTACGTTACATTAGCAGTGCATTTATATGTATACATAATGCCATTGGTGTGTATACTGTACAACAGACGACTATGCACGTTGCAGTATAATTGTAGAATGAGTGTATGCATTTGATAATTTGATTGTTTGCTGTTTCTCTCTCTCTCTCTCTCTCTTATACAGAGCTTCAATCATCCTATGTGGCTTAGGTTTTTCTCCCAAAATGCAAACACAGACAACCAAGTAAGTTCTCTCTGTCTGTTTCTGTCTCTGTCTGTCTGTGATTAACTGATCTCTCTATGTGTGTTCTCTTCACAGGGAGTTTTCTGGAGGGTGGAGAATGAGATTAGCTCTGGCTAGAGCGCTCTTCGCCAAGTGAGTCTCACTTCTTTTATCCAAAGGATAGAGATTATATTAGAATATTTATGTACATTTATAAATCTCCTATGAGTTATTTCCTGAATCTCAATGTATAGACCATACATTCAACAGACAGTTTATCAAGACATAAATGTGGCGCTGCTAAGTATTGTTAAGCTTCAAGTTTCTAAATAATGTGTATATTTTGTATTTTATCTCTTTTTAGGCCTGATCTTTTGTTACTTGATGGTGAGTGAGTAAACCACATTAAGTATTTTAGTTTTGAGGATCTTTGAACAGTTCAATGGTGTCCAGTAGTCAGCGCAAACGCCCTCTGACTGACTCTCTGTTTGTTTCTCAGAGCCCACCAACATGTTGGATGTCCGAGCCATTCTCTGGCTGGAGAATTACCTGCAGGTAGGTTACTCCTGCTTACCGACACTCGTAAAATTGCCGAATCCAGTTCGGTGCCCTTCTTCCACCATATTTCTTCCTCAAGTCCAGGGCAAGGGGTGTGAATGAGTTTCAAAACAGGAACATACGTTATGTTTTAATTTCCAGAATGTGGTGGGTAATTCAACTTTGCTTTCAACACTCTGGGGGTGTTCTTGAGAGAAAAGGGGTCCGCTAAATTGGCAGGAAGGGACACCTGCTCACGCCCAGAGCAACGCATACATGGTTAGCCTCAAATGGATTGTGTGGTATCAAGAGTTATGAAATTGCAAACAACACTCAAGCCAAAATGTGACTTAAAGGTTGTGTCCCAATAATATTTCCCTTCTCCTGAAATGTGCACTCGTTCAATACTTCCTACAAATCTAAAGACATTGGATTAGTGGAGGCATGGGCTAGGTGGAGTTACCACCATATTTCTTATACCAGTTATTTCCTTTCAAATCAGTGAATGGAAGTGAACGAGTGCACACTTTGGGAGGAAGGAGAGATAATTGTGACCATAGCTAAAGCATGAGCAACAAGTTACATTTCCATATTGCCTGTTTAACTCCTCCGCCCCCCACAGACCTGGCAGACCACCATCCTGGTGGTGTCCCACGACCGGAACTTCCTCAACGCCGTTGTGACTGACATCATCCACCTGCACTCGCAGCGGTTGGAGAGTTACCGCGGCGACTACGAGAACTTTGTCAAGACCAAAGAGGACCGCCTGAAGAACCAGCAGAGGGAGTACGAGGCCCAGTTTCAGTACAGGGAGCACATCCAGGTTAGGAACCCACACACAGTTTCAGTACAGAGAGCACATCCAGGTTAGGAACCCACACACAGTTTCAGTACAGAGAGCACATCCAGGTTAGGAACCCACCCACAGTTTCAGTACAGAGAGCACATCCAGGTTAGGAACCCACCCACAGTTTCAGTACAGGGAGCACATCCAGGTTAGGAACCCACACACAGTTTCAGTACAGAGAGCACATCCAGGTTAGGAACCCACACACAGTTTCAGTACAGAGAGCACATCCAGGTTAGGAACCCACACACAGTTTCAGTACAGAGAGCACATCCAGGTTAGGAACCCACACACAGTTTCAGTACAGAGAGCACATCCAGGTTAGGAACCCACACACAGTTTCAGTACAGAGAGCACATCCAGGTTAGGAACCCACACACAGTTTCAGTACAGAGAGCACATCCAGGTTAGGAACCCACACACAGTTTCAGTACAGAGAGCACATCCAGGTTAGGAACCCACACACAGTTTCAGTACAGAGAGCACATCCAGGTTAGGAACCAACACACAGTTTCAGTACAGAGAGCACATCCAGGTTAGGAACCCACACACAGTTTCAGTACAGAGAGCACATCCAGGTTAGGAACCAACACACAGTTTCAGTACAGAGAGCACATCCAGGTTAGGAACCAACACACAGTTTCAGTACAGAGAGCACATCCAGGTTAGGAACCCACACACAGTTTCAGTACAGAGAGCACATCCAGGTTAGGAACCCACACACAGTTTCAGTACAGAGAGCACATCCAGGTTAGGAACCAACACACAGTTTCAGTACAGAGAGCACATCCAGGTTAGGAACCAACACATTTTCTCTCGCATTGAGGTACGCACAGACAAGCTAAAAGGCCTATGGCAAGCGTAAAAACAATGCACTTTCTAAGCATTTGTCTTTTGCTGATTAGTGTGTTTATTTTATATGATCTTGATATGCCAAACGTATCAACGTCCTGCTAAATACTTATTTGATTATATATTATAGTACCTTATTACTATATATTATAATCGTGGATTGATCACCTCCCTCTGTGTCCCAGGTGTTTATCGACCGGTTCAGATACAACGCCAACAGAGCGGCACAGGTGCAGAGCAAACTGAAGCTCTTAGAAAAACTGTGAGTAACCATCTATTTCAAAAATAACTCGCACCCCACCCTGCTTTCTCTCATTGAGTGCTCCTGGGAATTACAGCCTTAAAGTCCATTTCATTGTAAAGGATAACTCCCATCTTGCACGCGCATGGGGAATGGTCATTGTAAAGAATATCTATCGTGGTCATCCGTCGTCCATTCCCTCGCTGCTCTTCTCTCCTGCAGGCCTGAACTCAAACCTCTGGAGAAAGAAACCGAAGTCACCTTAAAGTAAGAGACCGCTCCTCCTGTCCCGAATGAAGTCTGGTTTCAATTCTCATATTCATCTGAGAGCTAACGTTTGTGTGTTTGTCCACAGGTTCCCTGATAACTTTGAGAAGCTGTCCCCCCCAGTGCTCCAGTTAGATGAAGTGGAGTTCTACTATAACCCTGACCAGCGCCTCTTCACACAGCTGTCTGTGTCTGCAGACCTGGAGTCTCGCATCTGCATTGTACGTATTAAACACACTGCTCTCAATCCTGATAACTAGCTTGATTGATACAAGTTCTAAATCACGTGCACTGCTAATAGTTAGGGATGCATAATTATTATAATTGTTCTATTTTTTGTTTATTGTATTTTACACCCTTTTTCTCCCCAATTTTGATCTTGTCTCATCGCTGCAACTTCCCAATAGGCTCGGGAGGCAAAGGTCGTGTTATGTGTCCTCCGAAACATGACCCGCCAAACTGTGCTTCTTAACACCCGCCCGCTTAACCTGGAAGCCAGCCGCACCAATGTGTCGGAGGAAACGCTGTTCAACTGATGACCGAAGTCAGCCCGGCCCGCCACAAGGAGTCACTAGAGCGCGATGAGCCTAGTAAAGCCCCCACGGCCAAACCCTCCCCTAACCCGGACGACGCTGGGCCACTCGGGAGGCCCCCTAATATTGTACTTTAAACCTGTGAAACACTTCCACAGCTAATGCTCTGTGCTAAAGCAGTACATACAGTCGCTCTCTTGCTCTCTCTCAGGTGGGTGAGAACGGGGCGGGTAAATCCACCATGCTCAAGCTACTGATGGGAGAGTTGGCGCCTGTCAACGGCATCAGAC
This sequence comes from Coregonus clupeaformis, assembly GCF_020615455.1. Lineage (NCBI taxonomy): Eukaryota > Metazoa > Chordata > Actinopteri > Salmoniformes > Salmonidae > Coregonus > Coregonus clupeaformis. The sequence goes on along the minus strand of NC_059197.1, from coordinate 10,600,558 downwards.
ACGCCCATCGGTGAGTGTGTCCACAGGCTCCCTTATACATTTCAGAAGCTGTGTGTGTGTGTGTGTGTGTGCACGTGCAGGGGAGTAAACTACAGCTTTATTTCCCTTTCTCGCTCAGGAACCTGAAGATCGGTTACTTCAGTCAGCACCATGTGGATCAACTGGACCTCAACGTGTGTTCAATTGAGCTGCTACTCAACAAATTCCCAGGTGACCACCACTACCACCAAAACATACCAATACTGATCATTATCAAAGCCCGGGCTTTGTTCATTAGGCACCAAATGCAAAGAAAACTGATTGGAACAGGGACGGGCTACCTGGACTTGGTCCAATAAGAAATGCCCAGTTTTTTCGTTGTGTGGCCTAATGAACACAACCCTGGTGGTTGTTACGGATCCCTATAGACAGGTTAGCTGACAACGTCACGAAAACAATGCGCTCGCTTCAATGGGGCAAAAGCAGTGTGTTGTGATTCTGGATGGCCAGATAGCTAGCAACAATGACAAGAAGCTGCCATGTGGGGAATCGTAGGTGGCTTGTTTCAGCTAGTTTTATCTTGTTTTGAGGTGTTTTGACTGATGTCATGTCTATGCTAATATGGCTAAGATTCGCTAGCTAGCTAACCAAGAACTGTAAAGATGTATTTGAGAGACAACAAGTGCTCATTGTGCAAATGTATTTATGTTTTCAATAAACATTGGAGACTAATTATAATTTACATTCTGGCAACAATCTAAGCCAACCCTGTCTGTTTTGGCCCATGTTGCTTAACAACCAACCCATCTATAGCCTGCAATCTTTGTCATCTGTAACCCCTTTTTTCTCTCTCTCCCACCCAGGTCGTAACGAGGAGGAGTACAGGCACCAGCTGGGTGGCTATGGGATAACAGGGGAGCTGGCCACTCGGCCGGTGGCCAGTCTATCAGGAGGGCAGAAGAGCCGGGTGGCCTTCGCCCAGATGACCATGCCTTGGTAATGTATTTTATTATTACACATTGTCAAATTGTCATTTTGTGGAAGTAAACTGGTTTTAGTTGAGTGTAAAAAACGTCCTTGTACAAGCAGTATACAACCTCCTGACCATGACGTCTAATAATGGTAATGTAACCATCTCTCTATCCTTCAGATGTTAAACAGACTCTGTGGTCACTCAAGAACCCATGGTAGTTGTTGCAAGAGTAGGGATGTAACCCCTTCCTCTGTAGCTCAGCTGGTAGAGCACGGCGCTTGTAACGCCAAGGTAGTGGGTTCGATCCCCGGGACCACCCATACACACAAAAAAAAAAAATTATGCACGCATGACTGTAAGTCGCTTTGGATAAAAGCGTCTGCTAAATGGCATATTATTATTATATTACAGTGGGGAAAAAAAGTATTTAGTCAGCCACCAATTGTGCAAGTTCTCCCACTTAAAAAGATGAGAGAGGCCTGTAATTTTCATCATAGGTACACATTTACATTTTAGTCATTTAGCAGACGCTCTTATCCAGAGCGACTTACAGTTAGTGAATACATATTTGTTTTTATACTGCCCCCCCGTGGGAATCGAACCCACAACCCTGGCGTTGCAAACGCCATGCTCTATCAACTGAGCTACATCCCTGCCGGCCATTCCCTCCCCTACCCTGGACAACGCTGGGCCAATTGTGCGCCGCCCATGAGTCTCCCGGTCGCGGCCGGCTGCGACAGAGCCTGGATTCGAACCAGGATCTCTAGTGGCACAGTTAGCACTGCGATGCAGTGCCTTAGACCACTGCGCCACTCAGGAGTACACGTCAACTATGACAGACAAAATGAGAAAAAAACTTCCAGAAAATCACATTGTAGGATTTTTAATGAATTTATTTGGAAATTATGGTGGAAAATAAGTATTTGGTCAATAACAAAAGTTTCTCAATACTTTGTTATATACCCTTTGTTGGCAATGACACAGGTCAAACGTTTTCTGTAAGTATTCACAAGGTTTTCACACACTGTTGCTGGTATTTTGGCCCATTCCTCCATGCAGATCTCCTCTAGAGCAGTGATGTTTTGGGGCTGTCGCTGGGCAACACGGACTTTCAACTCCCTCCAAAGATTTTCTATGGGGTTGAGATCTGGAGACTGGCTAGGCCACTCCAGGACCTTGAAATGCTTCTTATGAAGCCACTCCTTCGTTGCCCGGGCGGTGTGTTTGGGATCATTGTCATGCTGAAAGACCCAGCCACGTTTCATCTTCAATGCCCTTGCTGATGGAAGGAGGTTTTCACTCAAAATCTCACGATACATGGCCCCATTCATTCTTTCCTTTACACGGATCAGTCGTCCTGGTCCCTTTGCAGAAAAACAGCCCCAAAGCGTGATGTTTCCACCCCCATGCTTCACAGTAGGTATGGTGTTATTTGGATGCAACTCAGTATTCTTTGTCCTCCAAACACGACAAGTTGAGTTTTTACCAAAAAGTTCTATTTTGGTTTCATCTGACCATATGACATTCTCCCAATCCTCTTCTGGATCATCCAAATGCACTCTTGCAAACTTCAGACGGGCCTGGACATGTACTGGCTTAAGCAGGGGGACACGTCTGGCACTGCAGGTTTGAGTCCCTGGCGGCGTAGTGTGTTACTGATGGTAGGCTTTGTTACTTTGGTCCCAGCTCTCTGCAGGTCATTCACTAGGTCCCCCCGTGTGGTTCTGGGATTTTTGCTCACCGTTCTTGTGATCATTTTGACCCCACGGGGTGAGATCTTGCGTGGAGCCCCAGATCGAGGGAGATTATCAGTGGTCTTGTATGTCTTCCATTTCCTAATAATTGCTCCCACATTTGAATTCTTCAAACCAAGCTGCTTACCTATTGCAGATTCAGTCTTCCCAGCCTGGTGCAGGTCTACAATTTTGTTTCTGGTGTCCTTTGACAGCTCTTTGGTCATGGCCATAGTGGAGTTTGGAGTGTGACTGTTTGAGGTTGTGGACAGGTGTCTTTTATACTGATAACAAGTTTAAACAGGTGCCATTAATACAGGTAACGAGTGGAGGACAGAGGAGCCTCTTAAAGAAGAAGTTACAGGTCTGTGAGAGCCAGAAATCTCTCTTGTTTGTAGGTGACCAAATACTTATTTTCCACCATAATTTGCAAATAAATTCATTAAAAATCCTACAATGTGATTTTCTGGAAAAAAAATTCTCAATTTGTCTGTCATAGTTGACGTGTACCTATGATGAAAATTACAGGCCTCTCTCATCTTTTTAAGTGGGAGAACTTGCACAATTGGTGGCTGACTAAATACTTTTTTTCCCCACTGTATATGTTAATCCCAGTGTCTGGGCTAAATTCCCTAATGGCCCCTCTTACCACCACAGCCACCTAATCATCATCCCCAGCTTCCAATTGGCTTGTTCAACCCCTTTTCTCTCCCCTGTAACTCATCTCCAGGTCGTTGCTGTAAATTAGAATTTGTTTTCAGCCAACTTACCTTGTAAATACAAAATATACTGTACATCTGTCAAACTGCCCTGATAACACTAGGAACAGAACTGGAGAGAGAGGACATGAGAGAACGCTATTCATTTTGGGAAGTGTCAAGATCCTAATGATGAGATGGTCATAATCAGTCGCAGAATTTGTGATTATTAGGATTGCCAGCAGCAAAGCACCCCTAATAAAATGGTCGGAATAGCTAGTCGGAATAGCTCAATGCCCGATTGGTATTTTTAAAATACTTTGGCAACATCAAAGTACATCAACATCACTACTCGGACAACAAAAACGGCAACCAATTGGCCCATAGGTGCCGCTGTATTAAATATTTAAAGTCTAAGGTTCAGCCCCACTGCCCCGTTTGACGTACAACCACGAAATTTGGTATATCAGTGTTTCTCATCTTAAGGAACAAATTTGCTGCAAGGACCCATGAGGTCGACCATATTGAATTTTTATCAAATCTTCAAAAATCTTCTTCACATGAACCGCATATCCAGTAGACTTGACTCGAAACTCAGAATGTATGTTGATCATATCAGTCTCTACTAAGTTTGAGAAAAGCGTCAAAAGATGGAAGAGGAAATGGCAACTTTGTAAAAAATATTAATAACTTCACTTGTCTTCGCTCGATCACCTTAAAACTGATTAAGGGTCTTGACGACACTAGTAGGAAGGTGTATTTCAAAGCAGGTGTTGATATAAAAAAAAAAACGGAAGCAGCAAGCAATTCAGTTGTGAACCTCAAACAGCTAGCATTTATGCTAATGCTAAAAAGATTTTACAATTCTTCAAATGAAGTCTCGGGATTTGGCGACTACAGTGTTTGTTAGTTCCTACAAAGTTTGCAAAGGAATAATTGCTACGTCAAAAATAGCCACTTCATGGCGCTATAAATAATTTACTATTATATTTTGTGAACACTTGCACATAGTAATTTGAATTGTTACATGTACAAGGATGTATAATGCTTCAATGCAGCCGTCTCTTTCAGTCTGCTCATAAGCCAGCACCAGCACCCCGTTTCATTGGTGCTGGCAGCTATATTTGTTTCTCTCTTTCTCACGTTTTCTCTCTTTCTCTCTCAGTCCAAACTTCTATATCCTTGACGAGCCGACCAATCACCTGGACATGGAAACGATCGAGGCTCTAGCGAAAGCGCTCAACAAATTCAAAGTAAGCTTGTTTCACTGGAAGTCGCAGAGAAAATGTCCTTTATTTATCTTAGTGTTAATCAGTAGAGTAAATCTGGATAAACTGTAATTCATGGATTGGTTTTCTTTAAACAGCCACTATAAGCTTATTTTGGCCACCACTAGCTAACAATCAATGGAAGTGATAGCACTTGAACACTTGATGTTTTAATGTGCGTATATACCATTTAACTCTCTCCTCAGGGTGGGGTGGTCCTTGTCTCTCACGACGAGCGTCTGATCCGGCTGGTGTGCAGAGAGCTGTGGGTCTGTGAGCACGGGAACGTGCGGCGAGTGGAGGGGGGCTTCGACGAGTACCGGGATATCTTGCAGGAACAGTTCCGCAAGGAGGGCTACCTGTGAGAGGGAGGAGGGACCTTCCAAAACCTTCCACCCCAGGCAACTCACTCATTATGCCAACTATGACAGACCCCCCCACTGACATGCCAAGTTGCCAATTGACTTCAATTCCCAATAACCTAAAGCCCCCCCACTCTTCACTCCCCGACTGCCAATCATCATCCTCAGGGGGAGAACTTTGTTGAACTGGCTACTGTCCCAGCATCCTCTCTGCTCCCCCACACCACCGTTTTTGTTTTGTTTGTGATTTAGCTCGGCCCGGCAGTTCAAAGTGGCATTGTCCTGAAGCAGACAGGTTTTAGGGTACATGGAGTGCAAACTCTGTCCACATGGAATGTCAAGTGTGCGTGCACTCTGTGTACTCCGAAACTGCTCCGGCCTCCCCACTCCCAACCTTCCTGATCATAAAAGTTTGAGCCGGTTTGGTTCACTTAACAACAAGGATGATATTCCATCCTGTGAAGGTGGGGGCGTTGTACCTTTTAACTGTTAACCCCATGTGGGCAGCCATCTTGGAATAACGCTACATCCTTTAGCTCTCAGTAATATCAGTGAAGGGGATGAATACGTACATCAGAAAATGTGTATTTATTTCTCAATTTCTTCATCCATGTTGAATATGTGTGCGTGTTCATGTGTTTTATGTGTGTGATTGAGTGCGAGAGGGATGAAGTTTCTCCTGAACATGTGTGCTCGTGATGGAGAGGGAGCATCTCTTAATCAGTGGAACCCGGGGTGAAGCTGAAATGGCACACTGTTCCCAACATAGTGCAGTCATTTCAGACACCCCTGGTCGTGTTCATTAGGCAGGCAACGAAAGAAAACAGTCTGAAACAGGGAGGCACTACGTGGACTTGTTCAAAAAGAAACGCTTGTTTTCTGTTGCAAAAACGTTTTCTGTTACGTTACGTAATGAACACGATCCTGGAAACATCCATCTGTGTTAGCATTGGAAACCACCAGCACAACAACGGTGACTTCTACAAAAACAGCAGCTGGCTACAGGTCTCTCTGGGGAAGAAGCAGCAGTATCTCCAAGTAAAGAGGGGTATTATTATTATAAATAAATATAAATACATCTTAAAGACAATTATCAGAATAAAAAAAACTAAATTCCTTCTGCTTCAATGTTATATCGCTAACTTATAAATAGCTGTTTTAAGAACTATTCAATCATAACACCATGCTAATAAAAAAGCATTAATCATCCATCTGCCAGGTCTGATGATCTGCTCTCTGCAATTGTTAAACTAACACCATGCAACATTACTTTATTTTGAGAAAGTGGTCCCCGTATCATAACAATCTAGAGAAGCTGTATGGATAGAGTGTCTACCAAATGACAGGAAACACTCCAATAATATAAATGTTTTGTGAAAATTGTAAACGGATGCTTAATCATTCACAGGTTGAGTTTTACATTTTACGTCATTTAGCAGACGCTCTTATCCAGAGCAACTTACAGTTAGTGCATAAATTATTCTTTTATTTATTTATTTTTTCACCCCGTGGGAATCGAACTCACAACCCTGGCGTTGCAAACGCCATGCTCTACCAACTGAGCTACCTCCCTGCCGGCCATTCCCTCCCCTACCCTGGACGACGCTGGGCCAATTGTGCGCCGCCCCATTGGTCTCCCGGTTGCGGCCGGCTACAGCAGAGCCTGGATTCGAACCAGGATCTCTAGTGACACAGTTAGCACTGCGGTGCAGTGCCTTAGACCACTGCGCCACTCAGGAGTTCATAAAGGTGTGGACTCGGGAGTTCATAAAGGTGTGGACTGTGCATATGGTGCCATTCAGACTTGTCAATATGAACTTCCTTTAGTCGATTACTTCAAAGCTCTCTACAGATTGGTGTACCTACAGAAAGTAGAGCAAGTCATAGTCATTTGACACTGAGGGGGTTCATTTATCTGGCCCGTGTTACCCCAGTGGGAGAAGTTTGAATCGGGTGAAAAGTGACTCCTGGGCGTGAGCCAGGTGCCCCGCTATGGCCGACGGTGAAGTCAGCTCAAAACAAAAGTGATGTAATTAAGCACGTGGAGTGATGAGTAGGATTCTGTGATTGCTTTTGATAACGCTTTATCTGCCTTCCAAATTAAAACTAGTTTATTTTATGGAAAAAATATATATGTTTCTGGACGATGCACCATGCTGCCTTGTTGACAACATGACCGAGCTCCTTACTTCCCCGCTTTCGCCCGATGATGTGACGGGCCAGCGTAATAAAACTCGTAATAAAGCTCAATGGAAAGAACAGTAGCTTAACTGTTAATGCATTCAACAACACTGCCTATCAAAATTAGACAAAAGTGATCTAAATCCGAAACAGACTAAACAAATGGAAGGTAAACAACACAATGACAGAGCTTTGGGAGTGAACATGAGAAAAACGTCAGACTATTTCAATGCAACAGCCATTGAAAATAAATGGGTGGGATAGGATGTTTGAGAGCATTGCATTACAATATAAATATAGTCATATATTCTGCATACAGTACATTCTGAAGTCCACAATACTGAACATCACTGATAACACACATCGACAGGGATGTACTTTACCCTCAATTACTATGCAAACACCTGCTTGAATAAAAACATAACTCATTCCCTGGCACAGCTCTCTTACAATGAAAAAATAATCTTTACCATAATTCTTGTACATTTCAAATCCATTTTCTTTTCGTGACCTGTCATATGATCTCCTCCAGATCGCTTTGCCTGTCCCAGTCATGTGGTTGTTCCATTGGCAGCCCTGCGATGTCCTCAAACACTGGGGCGTAGGTGTCGAAACACACACACATGTTCAGGAGCTGCTCCCGCTGCTGAGGGGTATCACCAGAGTCAGCCATCCTAGTCCTGTAGTGGGCCTGAGAGGGGGGCACAGGGTCTCTAAATGGGGAGGGGACAGGCAGGCTCTCCTCTGGTTCTCTGTGGGTGCGGCTGGTGACCAGTGTCTGTTCCCGTACCAAGCCCTGGGCGCTTAGGAGAGAGAAGTCCCTGTCAAAGTCGACCTCTGAGCAGGTAAAGGCGCTGTAGGTGTCGCTCTCTGAAGAACTTCCCATCCCTCTGTTTATCCCTCTGGTAGCACTGCCAGGTCTGGGCCGTTGAGCCAGCTGAACTGACTGCTGATGTAACTGAAAGGGTTCCCTGTCATGCTGTGTTTGGGCTGATTCCCCGTGGCCCGCAGGGTTGTTCAGCCTCCTCACCTCCTCCACAGAGAGACACTGAGGAGGACCCTTCAGCGCTGGCACTGCCAACCTCCCGGGGAAGCGGCGCTCTTCACCCTCTCTCCACCTATCATCTATCTGACTCAGCGGCCCACTGGCCTTACCACATCCTCTGTCTCTGGAGACTCTTTGGTCAGGGTGTGTCAGGGGCCTCTGCCACAGCTCCACTGACCTGTTTCTGTCATCTGGATTTGAGGATATTTTCTTCTGACATCCCCTCAATCCTCCTCCCCTCCCTCCAGTGTCTGTCCTCTCCCAGTCTGTGTTGTGGAGGGGCCCAGTGTCTGTCCTCTCCCAGTCTGTGTTGTGGAGAGGCCCAGTGACCCTTAGAGAGCCAGTCTCAGATTGGAACACACTGTAGACACTGTCTATCTCGTAGTATTCCAGCTCCTCACTGTGTTCACCAGCCTCCACACCTGGCCTGGCTGTACTGTACCCGTCCTGGACAGCCTCCCTCTCCCTCTGTCTGTCCGCCCGGATCACGTCAGGTGGCTTCCCTCTCACCGCAGGTACAGCCCTAGTGGTCCTTGGGCCTTCGAAACAAAACGCTCCGTTGTCCGTCCCTCCCTCTCTCCGCTGCGGTGAGCCACTGTCAGCCTGGCGCTTCTGTGGCCGGTGGCGGCAGGCGTTAGTGTTGCGTCTCCTCAGGCAGAGGAACACACCCAGGCAGAGGAGGAAGCAGGTGACGGGGAGGACCACGCCGATGACCCACAAAGGTGCGGAGGGGCCCCTGAGGGCCTCCTGATCAGAACACACTCCTCTTGCTCCTCCCCGGAAGTCCTCTGGTGGAGGGGAGGAGCAGAGCTCACAGGAGCCAGCCGTGAGGCAGATACAGGAGCTGTTCCTAGTGCCAGCCGTGCCACCGCAGGCTGGAGCAGTGGTACAGGGCAGAGAGATGCAAGGTAGTCTGGCATTGGTGGGGACATCCTCAGGGCAGGTGGTGGAAATACAGGAGCCTGGACGTACCAGAGGAAATGTGTGTTACAGTATGGACAGGTAAGAGGAGCCTATCTGTTAGATGTAATGTGTGTGTCAGTGACTCACATGAGGGAACACAGGAGCCTGGGGACTCACAGCTGGACTGAAGCAGGGTAGAACTGGGCCAAACCTCCACTATCAGACTGTAGCCGCTGACTGGCAGGACATGGCCATTGTATCGGACATACTCCACACAACCAGAGAACCCTACTGAGGGGAGACAGGAAACATACTTGCCTGATCCAAAAACGTTTCCCTAGCCCCCTAGGTAGTTGTGTAGATCTGAAAGACTGGATGTAAATCAATATGGTATGATAGCTCCACTTTGCCTTCAAATAGGTAAAGTATATTTCTGGGATGGGAGTTCCAGTCACTTTATGTATTTTGACTGGACAGATGTAAATACAGATTGAGATATAGACAGAGAAAAAGTAGTGAAGGGCACAGACAGTTGGCAGAGCGGGGGCTTGAACCCCCGTCGCCGAGGGGGGAATGTGAGTCCAGTGTCGGGAGCTTAGACTGCTACACCAGACTCCTGCACAATAATGTGGATTTTTGTCCATATTGCAACACCTATCCAATCCACTCTGATCTATGCGAGTACATAGGAGGTAGGGCCTAGGGGTGGATTTGGGATTGGCTGAACATCTTCACACATGATCAGTAATACCCTCAGAGAACACGATTACAGTAACACACTGTTAATGAATACACAGCTCAGTAGTCTGTCATTTACTGACAAATTAAAATGTCTGTAAAACAAAAATATATTCCGATCCGGGGTGAAGTTTCCCCTAGGTACAGGTCTAGGATTCCCAATCCTAACCTTAACCATTAGTGGGGAAAATGCTAAACTGACCGAAGATCAGCATCTAAGGGCAACTTCATCCTACACCATTTCTTCCCACCTGGACGCTTGATTCTCATGTCTCCGGATGGTGGTGGAGTTGTAGTCGCTCCAAGGACTATCTTCTCCACATTGACAGCACTCAGGTCCAGAGCTCCGTCGTCGCTGGTGTTCATGACTGTCTGTCCGTCCATCAGAAGTCCAACTGTGGACAGATGGAGGACATGCCAGTCCCCGTCAGCCATGCTGGTCTCTGTGGCTACCTAGCATAATAAATGATGATAATAACTGTATTTAGGCTATAGCACTGACAGCTAACGCATATATTGAGAATGAGGCCCATAAGGGAATTGAACCCAAACTCTGGTGTTGTCAGCAGCACCATGCTCCAACGCTGGTGGTTACCTCTGAGAGGACGCCTGACGTTCTGGCTCTGGAGACGTACAGGAGGTTTCCATCCATCACCTGAACGTGTCAATGGAAACTTGGTTTAGAATACGGACAGCTAAGAGGCAACACTTCTACTCTGATAATGCAGACACCAACAGAACTCTGTATGTACAGTGCATTCGGAAAGTATTCAGACCCCTTGACTTTTTACACATTTTGTTACATTACAGCCTTATTCTAAAATGGATTTGATTGTTTTTTTCCCCCTCATCTATACACACAATACCCCATAATGACAAAGCAAAAACAGGTTTTTAGAAATGTTAGCAAATGTATAAAAAATTTAAAACATACCTTATTTACAAACAGTACCAGTCAAAAGTCTGGACACACCTACTCATTCAAGGGTTTTTCTTTATTTTTACTATTTTCTACATTGTAGAATAATAGTGAAGACATCGAAACTATGAAAGAACACATATGGAATCATGTAGTAACCTAAAAAGTGTTAAACAAATCAAACTATATTTTATATTTGAGATTCAAATAGACACCCTTTGCCTTGAAGACAGCTTTGCACACTCTTGGCATTCTCTCAACCAGCTTCACCTGGAATGGTTTTCCAACAGTCTTGAAGGAGTTCCCACATATGCTGAGCACTTGTTGGCTGCTTTTCCTTCACTCTGAATTGGGTTGAGGTAGGGGGGATTATCTGATGCAGCACTCCATCACTCTCCTTCTTGGTAGAATAGCCCTTACACAGCCTGGAGGTGTGTTGGGTCATTGTCCTGTGAAAAAACAAATGATAGTCCCTCTAAGCCCAAACCAGATGGGATGGCATATCGCTGCAGAAAGCTGTGGTAGCCATGCTGGTTGTGTGCCTTGAATTCTAAATAAATCACAGACAGATCACCAGCAAAGCACCCCCACACCATAACACCTCCTCCTCCATGCTTTACAGTGGGAAATACACTTGCGGAGATCATTCATTCACCCACACCACTTCTCACAAAGACACAGCAGTTGGAACCAAAAATCTCAAATTTGGACTCCAGACCAAAGGACAAATTTCCACCGGTCTAATGTCCATTGCTCGTGTTTCTTGGCCCAAGCAAGTCTCTTCTTATTATTGGTGTTCTTTAGTAGTGGTTTCTTTGCAGCAATTAGACCATGAAGCCCTGATTCACACAGTCTCCTCTGAACAGTTGATGTTGAGATGTCTGTGACTTGAACTCAGGGAAGCATTTATTTGGGATGCAATTTCTGAGGCTAGTAACTAATTAACTTATCCTCTGCAGCAGAGGTAACTCTGGGTCATCCATTCCTGTGGCGGTCCTCATGAGAGCTAGTTTCATCATAGAGCTTGATGGTTTTTGCGACTGCACTTGAAGAAACGTTCAAAGTTCTTGAAATGTTCTGACTGACCTTCATGTCTTAAAGTTAGGATGGACTGTCGTTTCTCTTTGCTTATTTGAGCTGTTCTTGACATAATATGGACTTGGTCTTTTACCAAATAGGGATATCTTCTGAAAAACATTCCAGGTGACTACCTCATGAGAATGCCAAGTGTGTGCAAAGCTGTCATCAAGGCAAAGGGTGTCTATTTGAAGAATCTCAAATATCAAATATATTTTGATTTAACACCTTTTTAGTTACTACATGACTCCATATGTGTTATTTCATAGTTTTGATGTCTTCACTATTATTCTACAATGTAGAAAATAGTAAAAATAAAGAAAAACCCTTAAAGCAGGAAGCACCAGTGACTCGGTTAATAAGGAAGTGGTCAAATGACGCAGATGCTAAGCTACAAGACTGTTTTGCTAGCACAGACTGGAATATGTTCCGGGATTCTTCCGATAGCATTGAGGAGTACACCACATCAGTCACTGATAAGTGCATCGATGACGTCGTCCCCACAGTGACCGTACGTACATACCCCAACCAGAAGCCATGGATTACAGGCAACATCCGCACTGAGTTACATTTACATTTACGTCATTTAGCAGACGCTCTTATCCAGAGCGACTTACAGTTAGTGCATACATTATTCATTTTTTTTTTTTTTTTTTTCATACCCCATGGGAATCGAACCCACAACCCTGGCGTTGCAAACGCCATGCTCTACCAACTGAGCTACCTCCCTGCCGGCCATTCCCTCCCCTACCCTGGACGACGCTGGGCCAATTGTGCGCCGCCCCATTGGTCTCCCGGTTGCGGCCGGCTACAGCAGAGCCTGGATTCGAACCAGGATCTCTAGTGGCACAGCTAGCACTGCGATGCAGTGCCTTAGACCACTGCGCCACTCGGGAGTTAAAGGGTAGAGCTGCCGCTTTCAAGGAGCGGGACTCTAACCCGGACGCTTATAAGAATTCCCGCTATGCCCTCCGACGAACCATCAAACAGGCAAAGAGTCAATACAGGACTAAGATGGAATCGTACTGCACCGACGCTCGTCGGATGTGGCAGGGCTTGAAAACTATTACAGACTACAAAGGGAAGGACAGCCGCGAGCTGCCCAGTGACACAAGCCTACCAGACGAGCTAAATCACTTCTATGCTCGCTTCGAGGCAAGCAACACTGAAGCATGCATGAGAGCATCAGCTGTTCCAGATGACTACGTGATCACGCTCTCCGTAGCCGTTGTGAGTAAGACTTTTAAGCAGGTCAACATTCACAAGGCCGCAGGGCCAGACGGATTACCAGGACGTGTACTCTGAGCATGTGCTGACCAACTGGCAAGTGTCTTCACTGACATTTTCAACATGTCCCTGACTGAGTCTGTAATACCAACATGTTTCAAGCAGACCACCATAGTCCCCGTGCCCAAGGACACTAAGATAACCTGCCTAAATGACTACCGACCCGTAGCACTCACGTCTGTAGCCATGAAGTGCTTTGAAAGGCTGGTCATGGCTCACATCAACACCATTATCCCAGAAACCCTAGACCCGCTCCAATTTGCATACCGCCCCAACAGATCCACAGATGATGCAGTCTCTATTGTACTCCACACTGCCCTTTCCCACCTGGACAAAAGGAACACCTATGTGAGAATGCTGTTCATTGACTACAGCTCAGCATTCTACACCATAGTGCCCTCAAAGCTCATCACTAAGCTAAGGACCCAGGGACAAAATTTCTAAACACCGGTTTTTGCGTTGTCATTATGGGGTTCTGTGTGTAGATTTAATCCATTTTAGAATAAGGTTGTAACGTAACAAAATGTGTTAAAAGCCAAGGGGTCTGAATACTTTCCGAATGCACTGTATGTGCTATATAGAGTTGGCACCCAAATGGCATACTATTCTGTAGTGCACTACTTTGACCAGGGCCCACAGTGCTAAAGTCGTGCACTACAGAATAGGGTGCCATTTGGAACCAAAGTTCAACCAAAGAATGGCATTTAAGAAGCTCTCTCCTCCACTCTCCATTGCAAACTAAATTTTCTGTGTCCTATAACTAAACTTTATACATTCAAATTCTCTGAACACATACTGGTGTGAACATTACAGAGATACTGATCCGTGAAATACCGATAATCTCACATGCTGATAGTCTCATGTGCAGCTCACCCTGAGCTCAAAGTGTCCTTTCCTTCCCAAAACGAACAGCAACACTGCATCTCTCTCCACAGTCTTCACCTTGACTTCTATCTCAGAGAGATCTCTGCTGCTCTCCGTCTCTCCTCTGCCTCCGTCCAGCAGGTCTCTCAGCTGCTGCTCTCTCCTGTAGCTCTCTCTGACCACATACTCTATGTAGTCGCTACTGCCCAGCTGTAACACACGCTCCTCTGAAATCTCTGTCCGAAATAAAATAGTTGGTCAGTGGAGCAGCGAGTCATTGAACAGGTTGGTCACACCATGAAACAAAAGCACAGTCAGGTTTAGTGGGACTATAGTACCAGGAAGGCTGGGGTTAATTCTGTTTTTAATTCAGTCAATTCAGGGAGTAAATTGTGTAAATTGCCCATTGTTTTTGATAAGGTTTTCTTGAATTGTCCCCACGTGTGTAGGCCAGTACCTGTGTTACAGGTGGTTCCAGTGTAGCGGTGTGTACACTGACAGATGTAGTGAGACCAGAGGTCCTGACACACTCCTCCGTTCAGACAAGGACCACTGAGACACGGAGACACTGCTGCTCGAGGACACCTAGTGACCATACCATCCATTGGTTATACTGTATGTTAACTGTCAATAGGACTATACCATCTATCTGTTGTACTGTATGGATTCACTCATCTGACATAAGATTTTGACAACAACAGTTGGCTCCTCTACAGCTACGACAACCGCTACATCCCACCGTCCTAGGCCAAATCCTGAATGGTACCCTTTTCCCTCTATAGTACACTTATTTTGGTCTCACAGAGGATGTCCAATCTGAGCTCATACCTCTCCAAGAAGTTGTAGGCCGCCAGAGCTTTGGAGGGCCCTAAAGGTATACCGTTTACTTTCATGTTTCTCACACAGCCAACAAAGTCATGAGTCTGGACTTGACCAGGCCGCAGCAGAACAGACTCGATAGACCTGACTCCTCCAAACGTCATGTTACTGCCGCCAACGTCCAGGGTCCTGGGAGGGACAGCAGCGACCAAGAACACATTGTAGTAAGTGATAATGAATACAACACATTGATATGACATTCAATTAAATAAAACCCACATATAATGTAATAATGAGTAGACAAGTACCTTTTGGAGCCAATGCCTTTACTTTGAGAGAGACAAAATCCAGTAGCCTTCCCATCAGGACAGTGGTCCACTTGTAGAGAGCCTATCTATAAGATGAAAACTAAAATAAGTGTGCGCGCTTGTATGTCTGCGTGTATGTTTGTGTATGTCTGCGTGTATGTGCGCTCTTGGGACTCACGTTTCCTATCCTCCTGACGGTGATGCTGTGAAAGCGTCCATCGGCCACCTGCCTTTCCGTCTGCAGACGGACAGATCCAGAGCCCAAGTCGTATGAGAGACAGACCCTTCCCTTCACAACCTCCAGTGCCATGTACTCAGCACTGCCCGGGCCTGATACCAAGGACCATAAAGGGGGTGTTATCCTCAATCATTTTACAACAATACAACTTTATTGTCCATTAGTTACAGCGAACAACGGAAATGTGTTTTCTGCTCCATTCTCAATCCCCCCAGACACATCACACATCACACACACAGTTTTTAAATGCAGTGTATCACCATGTGTAGTTTTTACACTGAGGTTTTATTAATAGCAAATAAGTCAAATCAATCCATCTACCTGCAGGGTTATATAGCAGCAGGCTGTTCTGCTGCAACGTGGCCAGCTCCAGGGAGACGAAGTTACTCCTGGGATCTAGAGGAGGAAACTCCATATAGGACAACTCCTCAAAGCCATAGCTGTCCTCTTCGCAGTGGATGCCACTCACACCTGAGGGAGAAGACGAAGGTAAATGTAGAGCTAACAAGAATGCTGAAAATAGGTTCATAATTGTGAAAGGAGGATCAGGACAGACATTTTGAAGGGATTCAAATAAATAATTTCAGCATTCTGGTTACACATTTTAAGGACTAAGCAAGCCGCCTGATCTCGCAAGCTTACATGAATGGTTCGCTACACGGACACTATCAGTGTTCAGTGGTCTGGTAAATGTTTCGCTTTCTGGTAAGTGTGGCAGTACACAACAATTAAGTCAAATGTACACTACCGTTCAAAAGTTTTATGACACCTACTCATTCAAAGATTTTTCTTTATTTTTACTATTTTCTAAATTGTAGAATAATAGTGAAGACATCAAAACTATGAAATAACACATATGGAATCATGTAGTAACCAAAAACGTGTTAAACAAATCTAAATATATTTTATATTTGAGATTCTTCAAATAGCCACCCTTTGCCTTGATGACAGCTTTGCACACTCTTGACATTCTCTCAACCAGCTTCACCTGGAATGCTTTTCAACAGTCTTGAGTTCACACATATGCTGAGCACTTGTTGGTTGCTTTTCCTTCACTCTGCGGTCCGACTCATCCCAAACCATCTCAATTTGGGGATTGTGGAGGCCAGGTCATCTGATGCAGCACTCAATCACTCTCCTTCTTGGTCAAATAGCCCTTACACAGCCTGGAGGGCCTGTTGAAAAACAAATGATAGTCCCACTAAGCCCAAACCAGATGGGATGGAGTATCGCTGCACCTTGAAATCTAAATAAATCACAGACAGTGTCACCAGCAAAAGCACCCCCTTAAAAAAGCACCCCCATAACACCTCCTCCTCCATGCTTTATGGTGGGAAATACACATGCAGAGATCATCCGTTCACCCACACCGTGTCTCACAAAGACACAGCGGTTGGAACTGCAACCGGTTGGAACGGTTGGACTCCAGACCAAAGGATACATTTCCACCAGTCTAATGTTCATTGCTCGTGTTTCTTGGCCCAAGCAAGTATCTTCTTCTTATTGGTGACCTTTAGTAGTGGTTTCTTTGCAGCAATTCGAAAAGAACAAAACGTTAAATAGTTAAGACTCCAACTCCTCTCTTTATCTCTGTTTTGAGACGAATGTTCATTTTTTTCTGTACAGTATTTGGAATAATTGCTACAGTACTCTTTGTTCATTGCTCGTGTTTCTTGGCCCAAGCAAGTATCTTCTTCTTATTGGTGTCCTTTAGTAGTGGTTTCTTTGCAGCAATTCGATCATGAAGGCCTGATTCACACAGTCTTGTCACGATCGTCAGGGAGAGAAGTAGACCAATGCGCAGCGTGATGAACGAACATGTTACTTTATTTAATAAAGCACGAAACAAAACAACAAACGACTCGTGACGTCCTTGGTAACAATGACCAACACGGAACAAAAACCCACAAACACAAAGTGAAAAACAGACAGTTAAATATGGCTCCCAATCAGAGACAACCAGCCAACAGCTGACACTCGTTGCCTCTGATTGGGAGTCACTAAGGCAAACATAGAAAACAACAAACCAGAACCCCCAACATAGAAACACACCACATAGAACAAACACACCCTGGCTCAACAACTAGAGTCCCATAGCCAGGGTGTGACAGTACCCCCTAAAGGCGCGGACTGCGACCGCGCCTCAAAAAGAGCAAAACAGGGGAGGGCTGGGTGGGCATACCTCCTCGGCGGCGGTTCTGGCTCCGGGCTTGACCCCCACTCCTTCTCTAACCCCCAAAGTACCCCTGGTCCGGTCTGGCCCTGCTGACCAGAGCTGAACTGAACACTGGTGGAGCGGATTGCTCTAGCTCCGGCGTGACGCAGCACCTGACCGGTGCCGACCCGCCACCGGTGGAACAGGCACGGGCCGTGCCGGACTGACGACGCACACCACTGGCTTGGTGTGGGGAGCAGGAGCGGGCCGAGCCGGGCTGACGGAGCGCACCACTGACTTGGTGCGGGGAGCAGGAACGGGCGTGCCGGGCTGACGACGCGCACCACTGACTTGGTGCGGGGAGCAGGAACGGGCCGGACAGGGCTGACGAAACGCACCACTGACTTGGTGCGGGGAGCAGGAATGGGCCGGACCGGGCTGGCGACGCGCACCACAGACTTGGTGCGGAGAGCAGGAATGGGCCGGACTGGGCTGGCGACGCGCACCACAGACTTGGTGCGGAGAGCAGGAATGGGCCGGACAGGGCTGACGAAACGCACCACAGACTTGGTGCGGGGAGCAGGAATGGGCCGGACTGGGCTGGCGACGCGCACCACAGACTTGGTGCGGGGAGCAGGAATGGGCCGGGCCGAGCTGGCGATGCGCACCGTAGACTTGGTGCGAGTGGCAGGAACAGGCCGGACCGTACTGGGAACACACACCACTGGCCCTACGTGGGGATCAGGAACAGGCCGGACCGGACTGGCAACACACGCCAGTACCTCTCGCCGTGCCTCTACAACCTCCTTCCCCCTGGTGACCAGTGACTCCCGTAACCTGGCGTCCTCCTGCTGCCCCGTCGTCCACGGCGTTAGCCCCCCCCCTAAAAAAATTCTGGGCGTCTCCCCTACCCGTGGACCAGGTCTCCATGTCCCTCGCCAGACTTTCGCCCTTCTGCCACAAGGTCAAGCCCTTCTCTTCCTCACTCGGCTTGACCCAGTCGAGGAGGCGAAGGAGATCTGTTAGGGATCTCCCTGGCGATGGCTCCTGGACACGCTGCTTGGTCACATCTTGGTGGGTTCTTCTGTCACGATCGTCAGGGAGAGAAGTAGACCAATGCGCAGCGTGATGAACGAACATGTTACTTTATTTAATAAAGCACGAAACAAAACAACAAACGACTCGTGACGTCCTTGGTAACAATGACCAACACGGAACAAAAACCCACAAACACAAAGTGAAAAACAGACAGTTAAATATGGCTCCCAATCAGAGACAACCAGCCAACAGCTGACACTCGTTGCCTCTGATTGGGAGTCACTAAGGCAAACATAGAAAACAACAAACCAGAACCCCCAACATAGAAACACACCACATAGAACAAACACACCCTGGCTCAACAACTAGAGTCCCATAGCCAGGGTGTGACAAGTCTCCTCTTAACAGTTGATGTTGAGATGTGTCTGTGACTTGAACTCTGTGAAGCATTTATTTGGGCTGCAATTTCTGAGGCTGGTAACTCTAATGAACTTATCCTCTGCAGCAGAGTTAACTCTGGGTCTTCCATTCCTGTGGCGGTCCTCATGAGAGCTAGTTTCATCATAACGCTTGATGGTTTTTGTGACTACACTTGAAGAAACGTTCAAAGTTCTTGAAATGTTCCGTATTGACTGACCTTCATGTCTTAAAGTAATGATGGACTGTCGTTTCTCTTTGCTTATTTGAGCTGTTCTTGCCATAATATGGACTTGGTCTTTTACCAAATAAGGCTATCTTCTGTATACCCCCCCACCCCCCACCCCCCTCCCCTCCCTACCTTGTCACAACACAACTGATTGGCTCAAATGCATTAAGAAGGAAAGAAATTCCACAAATTAACTTTTAACAAGGCACACCTGTTAATTGAAATGCATTCCAGGTGACTACCTCATGAAGCTGGTTGAGAGAATGCCAAGAGTGTGCAAAGCTGTCATCATGTGTTATTTCATAGTTTTAATGTCTTCACTATTATTCTACAAAAAAAATAGTACAAATAAAGAACAACCCTTGAATGAGTAGGTGTTCTAAAACTTTTGACCGGTCGTGTATGTATGTTGGTGTGACAAGCCTTTACAGCCAGTTTAATGCCAGGTCAACATAATAACCACAAATACAATCATATGAGTGACTTAACGATGTGTAGCCCAGCCTGGACAAGAAGTGTGTATGTTAACAGATTGTATAATTTCTCACCAAAAGGGCAATGACATATGTATCCTGTCAGACCATTGGTGCAGTTGCCTTGGAGACAAGGTGCTGATGCGCAGTGGTTAACGGAACGCTCACAAAACTCTCCTGAAAAGAACAAAACGTTAAAGAGTTAAGACTCCAACTCTCTTTATCTCTGTTTTGAGACGAATGTTCATTTTTTTCTGTACAGTATTTGGAATAATTGCTACAGTACTCTTTTTGTGTAAAGCCATTGTGGAATGCAAGTGTTCATCTGACATATTAGCGTTGTGAGAACAATTAGTCTATTAGTAAGTTGACCTGCGTTGATCTAAGATTTGTACCCTCCAATTCTCAACCCTCAGTTTTAACATGCATTTGTACTGACTGGGTTACATGCATTATAGAGGAACTGTTTGTGCGTAAATCAATGTTGAGATGCAGGTTCAATATTACTTACCCTCATATCCAGGACTACAGTCACAGTGAACCCCATCATCCATGTTCAGGCACGTCCCTCCATGTTGACAGTCGACCTCCAGGCATACATCCACGTCAGCCGAGCAGTACAGGCCAGAGAAGCCCCTCTGACAGTGGCAACGGAACCCTCCTGGATTATTAACACACACACTCTCGTTCTCGCAGGGTCTCTCGTCACACTCATCGATGTCTAATTCGCACAGGGTGCCGGCAAAGCCTGCTGAACAGGAACAATTAAAGATCTCATTCTGTGGTGACACAAAGATGACCGACGGGCTCTCCAGGACGAACACCTCTGGGCCGATGTGGACATTTTTGCTGCAGGTGGCCCCGTTCAGACAGGGGTTGACGAGGCAGGGGTCGCTGGTGATGTAGGACAGAGTGACGTTGCTCTGAGCCTCCAGGAGTCTCCGGTGGGCAGCAGAGATACTGCTGGCAACTTCTCCATTCAGGTGCTGACCGTTGTAACTCTTCACCGCAGCCAGGAGCAGGACTTTATCACCTGTAGGCTTAATCCCAAACATGTGAGTCTTGGAGGCCTGCAGGTTGAACAGGCTGTCCAGGGCTTTGACAAACTTCAAATAATTGAGAGACAAGAAGTCTTCGACCGAGGTGGACGCCACATAGAACAGTATACAGCTGTCCATGGAAGCGTTGGTAAAGCCTTTGTAGTTCACGTAGATACTGTTGTTAACGGGAGGGTGGAGGTGGTCGGTGGCCTCGATGGTGATGTTGTACGTAGCTTCTCCCTGGTATGGAGAGGACCAGAGCTCACAGGTGCCGTCAGGGATACTGAACATGTTGAGAGGCCCGTTCCTGATGCTGCAGTTAAACGCGTCCACCACATCCTGGTCCTCGGGTCTGACGTCGCCGATGAAGCCGCCGGGGAAGGCACTGCCATAGTACTTCACCTCGATGTAGATGTTTCTCGGGACCGATGGGTTGTCGTTCTCATCCTCGACTCTGACGTTAAACATCGTGGTGGAGGACAGCGGAGGAGTCCCTGCGTCACTGATCACCACCGACAGATGAAACACAGAGTTGACCTCCCGGTCCAAAGGTCTAGAGGTGGAAAGGACTCCATCAGAAGTTAGGGTGAAGCTCCTCCCTGAGGCAGGCTGGACCAGCCAGTAGGTGAACGGCCCCTGGTTGGGAGGTAGATCAGCGTCGGAGGTGTTCAGCCTGGCCACTATGGTGCCAGCAGGCTGGTTCTCCTTCACCTGCCCCTGTGTGTTGACCAATGTGGGGGCATTGTCATTGACGTCAGTAATGGTCACCACAAGGTAAGCGGTCCCGGTGGCTGGAGGAGAACCCTGGTCTGTGGCCGTCACAGTCAGGTTGTATAGGGGCCACAGTTCTCTGTCCAGGGGTCCACTGACAGACACAAGTCCACTGACAGGGTCTACAAAGAAGGATGAGTTTCCATCCTGTAGGAAGCTGTAGGAGAAGCGGCTCCACTCTGGGACAGAGTCCTGGTCCAGGGCAGCCACTCTGCTAACATAATTCCCCACAAGGCTGTCCTCCCTGACCTCCGCCCTGTAGAGCACCGAGGAGAACTCTGGTGGGTCGTTAGTGTCCACTATATTGATGTGGACCAAGGCTTCGTCCACATCTAGCCCTGTGATGATGCCTCGGTTCTTAGCTAGGATTCTCAGGGTGGCATGGCTGTAGCCCTGCTTCCTCAGATCAGCGGTGATGTAGATCTCTCCGCTCTGTTCGTCTACATCGAAGCCTGTCCATCGGCTTTGTCCAATGAGTAGGTAGAAGACCAGTCCGTCCAGGCCTTCGTCAAAGTCTGTGGCGGTTACCTTGCCAACTCTAGTTCCAACAGGGACACTCTCGGAGACGGACAGGTTGAACTTGTGTTGCAGAAACGCAGGGCTGAACTCGTTGACTCCTGAGACTTGGATATTAACGTGCGCGATGCTGAATGAATGGCGGTTCCCTGCGTCTGAGGCCTTGGCGGTTATTTCAAAGGTCTGCTTGAGCTCAAAGTCAAAGATATCCCGAGTGGTGATAGTGCCGTTCCTGGAGTCAATGGCAAACTGTCCAGAGTGTCCACTGGCCATCAGTGAATAGGTGATATATGCATTGGCGCTGGAGTCTGCATCGGTAGCTCTGACCTGGAGGACCAGTGTTCCAACTGCAGAGTTCTCCAGCACTGAGGCTGTATACTGCGACGATGTGAAGACCGGAGGGTTGTCATTCACGTCACTGACATTCACGGTCACGTTTACCGTCCCAGTCTTAGAGATCCAGCCTCCGTCTTTGGCGGTGATCTGAATACGATAAACTCCTTGTTTCTCATAGTCCAGCCTTTCGACCAGAGTGATCAACCCTGATCTCTGTCCTAAAGAGAACGGAGAATATTTGTTTCCTGATGTTATGGAATACGAGAGCACACCATTGACTCCATCGTCCCCGTCTTCGGCCTGGACTTTCCCAATGACTGATCCCACTGGCAGATCCTCAGGGACGGAGAAGGTAACATACGTCTCTGAGAACTGCGGGGAAAATTGATTCTCCCCTGTAATCTCAAATTGAACATCGGCATGTGATGAGAGAGGAGGGAACCCCTGGTCATTTGCCGTAACTACGAGCATCAACAGTGAGTTAAGGCTTTGCCTCAATATCCTATTAAGCATCAGCCTCCCATCGTCCACGTTTATTACAAAAAAATCTGATGCGTTACCTCCGGCGAGACTGTATTCTATAGTAGTGTTGCTTTTGCTGTGATTGGAGTCCCGGTCCACGGCTGTTAGCCGCACCACCTCTGTTCCCATGGCGATGTTAAAGGGGATGGACAGGAGAGGCGGGAAAGGCAGGAAGCTGGGAGGGAAGTGGTTATACTGAACAACGGTTACCATGACCATGGTGTTACTGTACGAAGGAACGTTGCCGCAGTCGGAGGCTACAACTGTAATACTAAGGCTCAGAGAGGCAGACTGATGTAGTAAAGAGATGGGTTGCTTGGTGAGAATATCCCCAGTAGACGCATTGACCCAGAACCACTCACTGGGAGGGTCGATCAGATACACAATCTGACTGTTTTGTTCCAGGTCAGCATCCGTAGCGACAACTCTCATAACAAACACTTCCTGGGCCCTGGTCTCAGTGACAGTAGCGGTGTAGACCTTTTTAGTAAAGACAGGTTTATTGTCATTAACATCGGTTACGTCTATTGTCACATCTGTACTAATGCTCCAAGCTGAGTCGTTGGCGTTGACTTTCACCACATAATGGTCCTGGGACTCCCTGTCCAGGGACATCACCACTGTTATACGCCCACTAGTCTTATCAATACTGAAGGGAAGAACGTCATCCCCCTGGTCAATTATGGAATAAGCAATCACAGCATTGGCACCGATGTCGTCATCTGTTGAGATGATCTGTAAGATGGTGTGTCCGATAGGAGAATCCTCCGGTATCTCAGTGAAGAAGATCTGTGTAAACCGAGGTGCGTGGTCGTTTGTGTCCAAAACCACCACTAGCACGACTGCAATGTCTTTATAGAAACTGTTGTTTTTGTCTGCAGCTACGATGGTTAAATGGTACTCAGGTATTTCCTCGCGGTCTAAAATCATTGTTGTACTCAGCATGCCATTTTCTGAATCGATGGTAAAAACATGGTCAATATTCCGCTCTAAAATGCTATACTGCACCTTTCCATAACTCCCAGAGTCTGCATCGATGGCGAGCACGTCACATACCCACGTCGCTGGTGAGTTCTCGGGTACCTCACACCTGTATTCACTCTGAGTGAACTGCGGTGCGTTATCGTTCACGTCGGTGACATTCACGTGAATCTCCGCATAAGAAGAGAACGGTGGGGAACCTGCATCTCTGGCCTCCACCAGCAGTAGAAAATCCCTGTTGGTCTCATAGTCCAGAGGGTGGTGGATGGTCAACTGGCCAGTGGCCTGCTGGAGGCGGAACAGGTGGTCAGAGTCTCCAGACACCAGGTAGAAGGAGACTGGACCTGGACCTGGTCTGGAAGTCTCGGCTGAGACCAGAGCCACCAAGGTTCCCTCTGGGTCCTCTTCAGAGAGAGATGGTCTGAGAACATCTACATAAACTGTGGGGAACTCTGAGGCATTCTGGAATCTGGTACGGAGAGGAAAAAAGAGAGAGGGGAAAATGCACAGCTGAGTTAGTGAGGACATCACCACAGTTAAAGAGTAACCCCCCTTTTATACACCCCTTCCCCACAACTCCAAAAGTAGACAAATAAAGATGAGAACGTTGAACCTGATGGTAACAGTTGTTGTGTCAAATTTAGGGTTGTCTGCCCAGTCTTCCACTTGCACGTTAATAGTGATGTCGTTTGTCACTGTGAGGGCACCAGAGGTGAAAATGGTTCCCCTGTGTGGGCTGATTAAGAACTGGCCAGTGTTCTGCCCGTATAAGAAGAAGTGGAGCTGTGCATTCATCCCTGAGTCACCATCCACTGCTCTCACCACACACACAACAGACCCTGCAGAACACGGGCACAAACAGCATTAAAACAAATCATAAACACATTGTACACCTATCATAATCGCATTAATAACCACTATTAAATTGTCAAAAACTCCTCGACGAACATGGCAGTAAAGGGCATTTGTAATAATATGTATTACTTAGTTCTTCTTGTTTATCTATGATATCTAAAATGGCTGCTGTTACTAAAACCCCTCACCTGGAGCAGTTCCAGCAGGCATGTTAGCCACATAGGGGCTGTGGAGGAACTGAGGCCAGTGGTCGTTGACGTCCGCAACCAGGACAGACACCTGTACTGAGCTGGACAGAGGCTGTGTGGGGTGTGTGTCCCTGGCCACCACAGTCAGTCTGTAGATTGCCACCGCCTCCCTGTCCAGCACGCCAGTGGTCAAAAGCTCCCCAGACGTGTCCTCAATAGAGAAGGGTCCATCAACACTCTCGATGGAATACCTGGAATACAGTTAACCATCAAATTACAGCACAGAATCAAAAATAATATTACAGCAAAAGATCTGACCATATATTAATTCTCAACTCCAGTGATGGGGACCCACAGAACTGTACCTTATTTGTCCATTGACACCATCATCCGCGTCATAGGCAGTGACCATGGCAAACACTGTGCCTGCAGGGCTATCCTCAGAGACAATGGTGGTGTAGACCTCCTCACTAAACACTGGCCGGTTGTCATTCATATCGTCCACTACAACATGGACTGTCACAGTCCCTGTCAGAGGCAGCAGGCCTGGAGAGACAAAACAACACAACAATATCAACATCAACAAAAAGTGACTTAAAGCCTGCAGGTATTATTCTTTATTACTTGCTATAAGCATGTATGAGCTTTTATGAAGCCTTTATTATAAGCTTTTCATTTGTGATGTCTCGACAAACATAAAATAACATCTTATACCAGATTCATTACTGCTCAGAGAGAGCTTAGCTACATCTTACATCACACACAAATCACTGCATTCGGGATTCACGATGTGATATACAGTATACAAATTAGGGACAGCTCTCATGTGAATACATTATACTTGTAAAGCAGAAAAAAATAAAAATCTGATATTTCTTAAAGGAAAAACAACGTGTTTTTGTCATACGGAAGCAGAGATCCTGATTACCTGAGTCGACAGCCATGATGTCTAACGTGTAGAGTGATGTCACCTCCCTGTCCAGGCTCTGTAGCATGTGAAAGGTGCCGTTTGGAGACAGAGAGAAGAGACCCTCCCCGTCTCCTCTACCTATGAAGTACCTCAGCTGGCTGTTCACCCCTAGATCCTCATCCCTAGCTGATACCTGGTCACAATTGGGGGGTGTAAGATTTTACTGAAAGACAACAGGTATAATGTATTCCTAATGTATTGCTTGTATTGTAATCAACTCATGATACTACTGTATGTTATGTCATACTGTATGTCATGTGGCAATTGTTTAACAGACTCAAAATAGCTAATAATAACTCAATCATCATTATGAGATTACACTAAATGACAAATCTTACAATGCATTATGGCCGCATTAAAATTATGTTATTGTGACATACATATCAAGGAGCTGGCCAATGCATGAAATATTTGATTCTGGGTTCTGAGATTACATCAACCGCAACATCATCTGTTTGTCATATGAAGATGGAGGGTACTTCAGTCATATTAATCCAGGTCCTAACCAGGTTGTTATTATAAAGGATCACTTGTTCGTAATGACTTACCTAACTAAATAAGGGTTTAATAATAAACCAATAACCCTACCACAGCAGTTACCTGGTGGGAGAGCTGAGACGGGTCTCCGCCGTTCTCCAACACATGAAGCGTCAGTGTGTCTGGAGAGAACAGCGGGCTGCAGTCATTGACATCCAGGACAGTGATGTTGACCACAGCAGTGGCTGACCTGGGCATGCTGCCCTGGTCCATGGCTGTGACGGCCAGCAGGTGAAAGGAGGCTCTCTCTCTGTCCAGCCTGTCTATCAGGGAGACGACACCTCGGACTGAGTCCACCAGGAACTGACTCCCCTGAGACAGCTGGTAGCGCACCTGTCCATTTAGAGTTCAGAGTTCTTATGTTTACAAAAACATAAAATGTGTCTTCCCAGACAGACATTTCAGAACATTAAAAACAAAAACAAATACAATACATGACCAGAAGTATGTGGACACCTGCTCTCGTCGAACATCTCACTCCAAAATCATGGGCATTAATATGGAGTTGGTCCCCCCTTTTCTGCTATAACAGCCTCCACTCTTCTGGGAAGGCTTTTCACTAGATGCTGGAACATTGCTGTGGAGACTTGCTTCCATTCAGCCACAAGAGCATTATTGAGGTTGGGCACTGATGTTGGGCGATTAGGCCTGGCTCGCAGTCGGCGTTCCAATTCATCCCAAAGGTGTTCGATGTGGTTGAGGTCAGGGCTCTGTGCAGGCCAGTCAAGTTCTTCCACACCGATCTCGACAAACCATTTCTGTATGGACCTCACTTTGTGCACGGGGGCATTGTCATGCTGAAACAGGAAAGAGCCTTCCCCAAACTGTTAACACAAAGTTGGAAGCACAGAATAGTCTAGAATGTCATTGTATGCTGTAGCGTTAAGATTTCCCTTCACTGGAACTAAGGGGTCAAGCCCGAACCATGAAAAACAATCCGCCAAACCCAGATTCGTCCGTCGGACTGCCAGATGGTGAAGCGTGATTCATCACTCCAGAGAATGCATTTCCACTACTCCAGGGTCTAATGGCGGCGAGCTTTACACCACTCCAGCCGACGCTTGGCATTGCGCATGGTGATCTTAGGCTTGTGTGCGGCTGCTCGGCCATGGAAACCCATTTCATGAAGCTCCCGACCAACAGTTCTTGTGCTGACGTTGCTTCCAGAGGCAGTTTGGAACAGACGATTTTCAGCACTCGGTGGTCCCGTTCTGTGAGCTTGTGTGGCCTACCACTTCGCGGCTGAGATGTTGTTGCTCCTAGATGTTTCCACTTGCCAATAGCAGCACTTACAGTTCACCGGGGCAGCTCTAGCAGGGCAGAAATTTGACAAACTGACTTGTTGAAAAACATGGCATCCTATGACAGTGCAACGTCGATAGTCACGGAGCTCATCAGTGAGGCCATTTCTTAATTTTTTAATTTTTTCTCCCAAATTTTGTGATTACGATCTTGTCTCATCGCTGCAACTCCTCAATGGGCTCGGGAGAGGCGAAGGTCG
Source organism: Coregonus clupeaformis (assembly GCF_020615455.1). NCBI lineage: Eukaryota > Metazoa > Chordata > Actinopteri > Salmoniformes > Salmonidae > Coregonus > Coregonus clupeaformis. Next base: position 10,572,637 of record NC_059197.1, on the reverse strand, counting down.
AGTCATGCATCCTCTGAAACATGACCCGACAAGCCGCGCTTCTTAACACCCGCTCACTTAACCTGGAAGCCAGCTGCACCAATGTGTCGGAGGAAACGCTGTTCAACTGACGACCGAAGTCAGCCTGCAGGTGCCTGACCCGCCACAAAGAGTCGCTAGAGCGCGATGAGCCAAATAAAGCCCCCACGGCCAAACCCTCCCGTAACCCGGACGACGCTGGGCCAATTGTGCACCACCCTATGGGACTCCTGGATCGAACCCCAGGCTGTAGTGACCCCGCAACACTGCGATGCAGTGCCTTAGACCGCTGCGCCACTCGGGAGGCCTCAGTGAGGCCATTCTACTGCCAATGTTTGTCTATGGAGATTGCATGGCTGCGTGCTTGATTTTATACACCTGTCAGCAACGGGTGTGGCTGAAATAGCCTAATCCACTATTTTGAAGGGGTGTCCACATACTTTTGGATATATAGTGTACATTAAATGTAATCCTAATGTCTCTTGTCTGACCCCGGGACATCTTATTACTGCACCTGTCCATTAGACCAATAAAAAGAATTCTGACCCTGGGACAGCTCATTATTGCACCTGTCCATTAGACCCATTGTCTTTCTTCTGACCCTGGGACAGCTCATAGTACCACACCTGTCCGTTAAAGCCAATGTCCCCATCCAGAGCACGGAGCTGCAACAGGCTGGTTCCTCTGGGGGTGTCCTCTCTGACTGCCAGGCTGTAGTAGTTGTGTGTGAACTCTGGGTTGTGATCGTTGACGTCCTCTACATGCACTGTGAGGTCCATAGAGGAGGCCAGCGGAGGAGTGCCTCTGTCTGTGGCTGTCACAGTGACAGTCAGCGTATCCAACTGAATTTACATGACATTTACATTTCAGTCATTTAACAGATCATTAAGTTAAAGAGGAAGTTGAGTATTTTACTTATTTAATGTTAGATGGTTCCTCACCCTGAGAGCTGGTTTTCTTTAAACAGCCAGTTTAAACTTCAGCTAACTTTAGCTAGCTAAAAATATGTGGGAGTGATAGGGGAATGGGGCACACAGGAGACGAAATCACCTTTAAGTAACATCAAAGTAATTTAGTTGATTTTAGTAGATTTCAGTGCCTTCCCCTATCACTTCCATTGATTTTTAGCTAGTGATCGCTAAAGTTAGCTGAAGTTTGTAATGGCTTTTTAAAGAAAACCGAACCATGGATTAGAGTTTCTCCTGATCCATAAACTATTTTCAGGGTGAGGAACCATCAAAATTATAATATCCCCTTTAATTTCAAAGTAAGTTAAGTTTATTAGCAGATATTCTTATACCAAGTGCATTCAACTAGAACAGGTACCGGGGTCTGGACTAGTGGTAGTGTACTATGCATGGCAGTGGGGGTTTGATCCCCGGGTCTGCCACTTGTATGTCCTCTATCTATCTCAGATGTATCACATCCCTATCCCAATAAATATAAAAAGAAGAGAAAAAAACTAAAACTTAAGTAGGTAACACTAACACATAATGATAATTGAAAGTAAAACCATGCCACTGTCATTAAAATCTGTGTTAGAAAGGGTAAAATGTTAAAGTACAGTCAATTTACCTGCTCTCTGTCCAGAGGCTGCTGCAGGTACAGACTACCACTAGTACGGTTGATACTGAACACACTGACTGACGTGTTCTCCAGAGTGTAGACGACGTCCCCGTTGGATCCTGAGTCCACATCCACTGCCTGTATCACCATGACAACAGTCTGGAGAGCAGTGTCTTCTGGGATGGTGACACTACGGGCTGACGTAAAAGACGGCACGTTGTCGTTTATATCGTCTACATTGACGACAACACGGGCTGTGGCAGTGAGGCGTCTAGAAATGGACAGAGCACGATCGGTAGCCTGGACTGTCAGATGGTAGTCTGAGCTGCTCTCTCTGTCTAACACTATGTTTAGGCAGAGAGCTCCGTCTGGGTTGATCGAGAATGTAGTGTCGCCATCTCCGGTTGTTACTTCTATGTTCACCTCTCCGTTCATACCTGACGGACAACATCAAGGAGGATTATTCAATACAAAGGATAGGGTCTCTGAAAGATATATAATCTATGATATCATGTAGTCTACCAATAAAATGGACAGATGGATAACTATCGTATTTTGAATACAAATGTGCCAGACAATCATAGTCTAAAGGCAGATCACACACTACATACAGTGCATTCGGAAAGTATTCAGACCCCTTGACTTTTTCCACATTTTGTTACGTTACAGCCTTATTCTAAAATGTATTAAATCGATTTTTTTCCTCATCAATCTACATTTACATTTTAGTCATTTAGCAGACGCTCTTATCCAGAGCGACTTACAGTTAGTGAATACATATTTTTTTATACTGGCCCCCCGTGGGAAACGAACCCACAACCCTGGCGTTGCAAACGCCATGCTCTATCAACTGAGCTACATCCCTGCCGGCCATTCCCTCCCCTACCCTGGACGACGCTGGGCCAATTGTGCGCCGCCCATGAGTCTCCCGGTCGCGGCCGGCTGCGACAGAGCCTGGATTCGAACCAGGATCTCTAGTGGCACAGTTAGCACTGCGATGCAGTGCCTTAGACCACTGCGCCACTCAGGAGTCTACACACATTACTCCATAATGACAAAGCAAAAACTGTTTTTTGAAATGTTTGTAAATGTATTAAAAATAAACTGAAATATCACATTTACATAAGTATTCAGAGCCTTTACTCAGTACTTTGTTGAAGCACCTTTGGCAGTGATTACAGCCTCGAGTCTTCTTGGGTATGACGCTACAAGCTTGGCACACCTGTATTTGGGGAGTTTCTCCCATTCTTCTCTGCAGATCCTTTCAAGCTCTGTCAGGTTGGATGGGGAGCGTCGCTGCACAGCTATGGTTTGTCGAGATCGGTGTGGAAGAACTTGACATGCCTGCATAGAGCCCTGACCTCATCCCCATCGAACACCTTTGGGATGAATTGGAACACCGACTGTGAGCCAGGCCTAATCGCCCAACATCAGTGTCCGACCTCACTAATGCTCTTGTGGCTGAATGGAAGCAAGTCCCCGCAGCAATGTTCCAACATCTAGTGGAAAGCCTTCCAAGAAGAGTGGAGGCCATTATAGCAGCAAAGGGGGGACCAACTCCATATTAATGGCCTTGATTTTGGAATGAGATGTTCGACAAGCAGGAGTCCACATACTTTTGATCATGTAGTGTACCTGTTGGTATACGGGTCTCACCTGCACTGCAGCTGTGACAAAGCCTGGCTGGACAACTGGGTCACGGGACAGAGACATGTCCAGGTCATTTTATGGAATGACGGGGAACCGGAGATGACATGTAAACAATAAAATGGCTTCCCCAGGTACTTGGAGACCAACTGTTCCCTGGACGTGGGCTTTGTCCTGTTCCTCTGCTTCTCCCTGGGCCTGCTCCTCTTCATGCTGGCGGTGCTGTTCCATCAGCTGGCCTTCTGCCACATCCTCCGTGGCTAGCTGGAGTGGCGACCCTAGGGGGTGCTACTGCTACGATGGCGTTGCGTTGGGAGAGACAAGCGCTGGGTAATGGAGCAGCTGCTGCCGGGCCTGGCGCAGAGGGGGCCTCCCTTCCTGCATCTGTCTGCGGCACCCGCCACACCCTGTGTGTGGTGAGTCGTCACTACCTGCGCAGTAACTGGTGTTCCCTGGAGCTGCGACTGGCCACCCTCTGTCAGCTGGTAGAGCACAGCAGACAGTCTTCCTGGAGGACATCCCACTTTGCCAGCTGTCTGCCTACCACCGGCTGACCAGACTGGTCAAGACCAGGACCTACCTGAACTGGCCCCAGGACCCAGGCCTGCAGCGATAGAACACACCCATATACCGATAGAACACACCCATATACAGTGATAGAACACACCCATATACCGATGCACTACCTGTAGGCTTATTGTATCATAACAGGGGTATTTAGAATTGACAGACATGTTGCTTTTTACGTTCTGTTCAGTATTACCTGTATCTAGTACCTGTATCTAGTACCTGTATCTAACCAACATTTGGTGTATACAGTATAATAATGTATTTTTTAAATGTTTTGTGTTTTTTTTTTTCTCTCTCACTCAAGAGATAGTTGTTTTATTAGTCATTTGCAATGAGCTCAACTACTGTTGAAATGATCATAGATCCGTGATTAAATGTCCAGGTTAATAATAATAATAATAGTGATTTTCATTTATACAGTAGCGCCTGTTTTCAGCAGACAAGCCTTGATGTGGCTTTGATCATGTGACGGGGCTGACTAGTAAATAGGATTGAAACTGGTAGTGCCTTGTCCGTTTGATACCTAATGAACACGACCCTGGTCTATACAGCACATGTCTGTGTCAGGTGGTATGTTAAACATGTTGTTCCACACTCACCGTCGTCCGCATCGGAGACATTGAGAGAGAGGAAGCAGGCTCCAACAAGGCTGTCCTCTGGTACAGAGACAGAGTAAGAGTCCAGTCTGAACACTGGAAGGTTATCGTTGACATCCAGCACGTTAAAATAGACCCTGACTCTGCTGGCCCCTATGTCCCCATGCTTCACTACCACTGTCAGGATGTAGAGTCTCTGGGTTTCGTAGTCCAGGGAGCGTGACAGCAGAAAGTCACCAGAGAGAGGGCTGAGCAGGAACAGACCCTCCCCATCGTCCTCCAACACAGAGAAGATGGTGTTCGTCAACCCTTTGCTGTGCTCTCCTGCTTCCACGTTCCCCACTATCGTTCCTGTCAATACATGGAATAAGACAGTACACTCAGGATGAAATTCTCTGATGGGTCTGATGGTTTGGTAACTTACTATTACCAATGCTGGTTCCAATGGCTCAGTGGGGTTAAAGTATGGTGCTGGCAACACCAGTGTTGTGCATTCATTCCCCACATGGGCCACGCACTCATAATTGGCAATGTGTCATCATCACCATTCTCCAACATGAGGGAGGTGGAGCACACCAGGAGGTATTTAATCCTCTAACTGAAATAGGCGGGGGAGTTGGTGGAATTTCAATTAAAGCCTTGAGGTTTAAAACATTAAAAGAAATACTGAGCATTAACATTTGTCAATAACTTCCTAAGCCGAGCAGTCAGTAACAGTCAGCCTGAAGACTTCGTAACTGAGGCATGTGACTCTGGATTAAAGAACAAACACAAACATGTATGAACAACCTTTAAATTATCTGCATTTAAATATCTGAGAGAAGGAAAGAGGTAAACACTGCTCTACCTGGTTGTGTGTCCTCTCTCACTTGAAAAGAATAGACAGGTCTGGAGAAGGACAGTGGTGTGAGGCGTCTGTGTGGAGAATGTGTAGCGCCTGGTTTGTTGTTGCCAAGCCAATGAGATCTCTGGTACCAGGAGGACAGAGGGTGCCGCTCCACCAAGGTCATATTGGACCACTTGTCTTGGTTGCTGGCAGCTTGGCTAGCATCGGCCATATTGGAAAATGGCATTCCATAGAAAAATATGTAGTTGACAACCTGTTAAAACAGACAAAGCACACCCCGATGAAGGCATTAGAGCGGAAATGTTCGTGGCAATCCAATAAAGTTCATTGCAAACGGAGTGTGACTTTCCTTTATAAAAATGTAAAAAAAATCATACATATAATTAAATGAATGTCCAAATATGTGTGGTTCAGTATTTTATATAGAAGCAATAGAATAACTACTCCAGTGTGGATACCTGTATATAATTAATGTTGATATTGAGTAACATTTTGAAGGACAAAACATCTATGGTAAACTGAAACCTACATCAACCGGAACAGAAGCTTCTTAGTCCCTCAGTCCAACACAAAGAGGAGAAAACAACCTTTGTGGCAGACCTTTTCTGAAGGCAGTAACATTATACTTTGAATAGGAGGCGCTGGACTTTAGCCGCTCCACTTTTTTCTCTATTTCTTTTTCACAGTACCAGAGACCAGTCTTGAATATGTTTAATTCTTCTCCTCCCCTGGGATCCTGCCTTTGACAGTCCCTATAATGCCAACTTGTTCTGCTACTTCTGACCGAGTGAGAGGACTCTATAACCGTTTCTGTCTGCTGCTTTCTCCGTTTTTCAATTGGAAAACTTTTCTGTTTGAACAGGAGTTCATAGCCGTTTTTATCTCAATATCAAATCATTTCTGGGTAACAATTAAGTACCTTACTGTGATCGTTTTCAATTCAAATGGTCAAAAATAATGTGGAAATATATATATATATATATATATATATATATATATATATATATATATATATATATATATATAAAGCACAGGAAAATTGCATTTTTGACAGCTGTCATTGAATATGAATGACTCAAAATTGTAATTGTTTTTTTTCCTCATGAGAATTATGCATACATTGAAGAATAAAAAGACAAAACAATTGAAAAATGTTGGTAGCTATAATTTCATTTGCATTGAAAAGGCAGCACAGAACTAACCGTGGTGGACTATTGGGCACTGACTGGAATTTGGAAGTCACTCCAAAGGTACATTGGACTACAACTAGGCAATACAAGACTAGACATTTCGGGACTTCAGGTGAAGAATAGAGATATTATGAAAGCAGGTTGAATAAAAAAGAAGATTTGATCTCTAATCAAAAAAGGAGAATGCTAAACATGGTCTATGGATCTCCTAAAGTCTTGACTGATTGTCGTAATTCGAGGAAACTTACCATTAGATAAAAAAGAAACGTTTTGCATTTGATCCATGATCCAGCAGTGTCCATTTTCGTGATCAAAGACACAGTATGAACCACCCGAGCGCAAAGTTACCTCTCCATTGGTGTTTTCACTCAAGTGATGATGAAGTGAGAGAACCGCATGCATTTAGATCACGTAAATGTGTCCTGGGGGGGTACTGTCCGTGCTGGCTGCATTCATGTAGACTAGTCAAATAGTTTGTCGCAGCACAGGCAAGGGGAAACTTATTGTAGCCTATCGCGGGTGAAACTAGCTAATAATGAGCCGAACGAGCTACTGTCGCCTACGATTGAACGTCTGTCTGACTTAAGCAACACATGATTAATGTCTGCGTGACACTTGTCTTAAAACATAGAATTGAGCTATATTGTTAATCTGCAGGCTATTATAATACCATAAGCCTCTCAACTGCGGGAGGTCTACTCTACTCATACCATTTTGATTAGATTCCGCTATGTAAACACCATGGCAATTATGCACACACTTACAAAAAAAGATTGCAGTTTTGAAACTGCAATAAAAGTGCAGTAACTGCAGTCGACTGTGGTATTTTGGACGCAGTAATTGCAGAATAACTGCAGCGGAGGACAAATCATATCAAATTGTATTCATCAGCAAAAGTACTGCAGTAAAAAAAAGGTGTTATTTTGGACGCAGTATTTGTAGTGTACTGCAGTTATACTGCAATCTTTTTTCGTAAGGGCTCCGATAGTAATTACACTGAGTGTACAAAACATTAGGAACACCTGCTCTTTCCATGACATAGTCATGACCAGGTGAATCCAGGTGAAAGATGTCACAGTTGCGACCATGATATATTGGCCTATGACCGAGACAATAAGAAGACACAGTGTCAGAATAAATTCAACCACGCCTTTGTTTCATCACAAAACCGGAGAGCAACCTCTGTTCGGTGAAGTCCACAAAGTATATTGCATATAATGAAAACAGTTAATTGAAATCAGTTCATTAGGCCCTAATCTATGATTTTACATGACTGGACAGGGGCGCAGCCTTGAGTGGGCTTGGGAGGGCATAGGCCCACCCACTGGGGAGCCAGGCCCATCCAATCAGAATTCGTTTTTCCCCACACAAGGGCTTTATTACAGACAGCAGTAGTCCTCAGTTTCATCAGCTGTCTAGATGGCTGGTCTCAGACGATCCCGTAGGTGAAGAAGCCAGATGTGGAGGTCCTGGGCTGGCGTGGTTGCACAAGATATGCGGTTGTGAGGCCGGTTGGACGTACTGCCAAATTCTCTAAAACGACGTTGGAGGCGGCTTATTGTAGAGAAATGAACATTCAATTCTCTGGCAACAGCTCTGGTGGACATTCCTGCAGTCAGCATGCCAATTGCAAGCTCCCTCAACTTGAGACATCTGTGGCATTGTGTTGTGTGACAAAACTGCACATTTTAGAGTGGCCTTTTCTTGTCCCCAGCACAAGGTGCACCTGTGTAATAATCATACTGTTTAATCAGCTTCTTGATATGCCACACCTGTCAGGTGGATGGATTATCTTGGCAAAGGAGAAATGCTCTCTAACAGGGATGTAAACAAATGTGTGCACACAATTTGAGAGAAATATGCTTTTTGTGCGTATGGAACATTTCTGGGATCTTTTATTTCAGCTCATGAAACATGGGACCAACACTTTACGTGTTGCCTTAATATTTTTGTTCAGTATAGAAACACATGTTGACTCACCCTACTTGTAGAGAAACGCCAATGCCATCCTCCTCTCTTTCATGTTGACGAAACAGTCTATGACTCTGTCATACAGTACACACTTTTATTTTTTGTTGTCCTAGGCTACCTGGCTAGTTAACATTAGCCTTCTACATCTAGCTAGCTACATATTTAATTTCCATCCTCTCAGTCCAGGGGCACAATTTATGAATTTATGGTTGGATCAGAATCACCGTTATAATCACTGGCCAGTACGGAGAATTAAGTAAAACCACAAGTCCAAATCCCTATCTCCATCCAAGACTAATTTAGGAAAGGGCCAATTTTAGCTAGCTAGCTAGCCACCGGAGGACAAATCAAATCAAATTGTATATGTCACATGCGCCGAATACAACAGGTGTAGACCATACCGTGTGTTACGTCTACTCCCGCTCCCCCTCTCCGGCGCTCGACGTGAGACTCACCTGGACTCCATCACTTCACTGATTACTTCCCCTATATCTGTCACTCCCTTACGTTCATTAAACAGGCAGTATTGATTATGTGTTTCATGTCCAGACGCTACTCTTGGTTTGTATCGTTCCATGTTCATTGTTTTATTAAACTTACCACCTGCTTCGACTGCGATTGGATACCCAATTTGTTTATTTTATGGTTCGCACAAAATATAATTGAGCATGTCAAGTTATGGTCAAATACTGTATGGAAAATGATATTTACCATCTATAATCCTGTTATTCAGCACTTCAAAAATACAGTTTTTAAATGTGTATCTTGTATTTTTTGCTATTGGATTAAATATGAGTCAAAAGGACTAAACGCCTATTATTATCTGATGTATTGGTGACTAAACTAAATGTTCTCATGGTATAACTTTGATTTTGCATGAATGACTCAGGAGTGAAAGATGTGTTCAACTCCAATGAATACACAATCAAAGGTTCTGAACATAAGACAGGGAGGGAGTATTACAAGTGCTATCAGTTTAGAGTTTTGTACTTAGATTTGAAAATATACTGCTTACATCAGAAAAATGTGCCAAAGTGATTGAAAATTGTAAACATCTGTATCCTGAAACTGTTTTCCAATAAAAGCTATTTACTGTATGTACTGACAGAGGGGCTTTTTAAATGTTGTCTCTGTAATGTACCTTATAATATAGGAGACCTCCTTCGCTTGTGTAGATGGACGTCATAAGGATGGGCTCCTACATGTGCTCATCGATGTTGCCCTCCAGTGGAGTACACACCTGAAACTCCTAGGACACACACACAAACAAATGTATACCAATGTAGCTCTCCAGAAGCAGGGTAAGAGAATGTAGTTAGTAACAAGGGCCCAACGACTCTCAGAGTAGGAGGATCAGATCACCTCTGTCCTTATAATATGGTTAATTATGATCTTACCTTCTGCAAATTCTTAGTCTGAATTTTTCTCTTGGGTCAAAGTAAATTGTTATCTTGGGATCTAGGCTACTTGTATCAGCTGGTATATATGAGCTTCTACACATGCTCAGTGAAGTTGCAAGCCCTCCAGTGGCCACCAACACTCTCCTCCAGCCTGGTACTGTAAATCCTAGACTGACCGGCATACAGACAGACATACTGGCAGACTGGTCAACAGAATAAAATGCAAATGTTGTAGCTAATGGTGTAATTACCTTGACATGCTTTTCAGATAGTGGCTAGACAGAAGCCACAATGTTCTTTATTCCAAATGGAAAAGTAAAATAAATAGAAACTAATCAAGCTAATTTATACAGTAAAACGGTTTGCTAGCCAGTTAGCAGAACACACTGATGCCTCACCATAGCCAGCTATCTAACATAGCTAGCTAGCTACATATAAGGAATCAAATTGAGTACCACAGGTTGAGTCAAAATACCCATAAAACCTAGCGGTAAAACCCGGAAATGGTTCCAATCGTTTTTTCACCATTCATTTTTTCACCATTCAATAGACTTTAGTGAACAGCACACTCAAATTCACGAGTCAAACGCCCGGAGGCGAGAAAGTCCGCACACAGGCGAAAACCAAAAGGCGCACAAAACTGTGCGTAAATAACCTCCTAAACACAGAGGAGGAAAATATGAAATGCACAAGGCAAACAGTAGCGCACAAAACACGACAGCGAAACAATAACACACAAACACAGACACACACAACGAGAACTAAATAGAACACTAACGAGGACTAACTAGACACAGGTGTACAACATCAAGACCAAACCAAACGAACATGAAACATAGATCAGTGGCAGCTAGTACTCCGGAGACGACGACCGCCGAAGCCTGCCCGAACCAGGAGGAGGAGCAGCCTCGGCCGAAACCGTGACAGTACCCCCCCCTTGACGCGCGGCTCCAGCCGTGCGCCGACCCCGGCCTCGGGGACGACCAGGAGGACGCGGAGCAGGGCGCGCGGGATGGTCCCGGTGGAACTCCGACAGGAGAGATGGGTCTAGGATGTCCCTCCGCGGCACCCAGCACCGCTCCTCCGGGGCGTACCCCTCCCACTCCACGAGATACTGGAGACCCCCCATCCGGCGTCTGGAGTCCAAGATGGACCGAATGGTGTACGCCGGAGCCCCCTCGATATCCAATGGGGGCGGAGGAGTCTCTCCTATCTCATTGTCCTGGAGTGGACCAGCTACCACTGGCCTGAGAAGAGACACATGGAACGAGGGGTTAATATTCTTATATTCAACAGGTAGATGTAACCTATAACACACCTCGTTCAATCTTCTCAGGACTTTAAAGGTCCCCACAAACCGCCGACCCAGCTTCCGGCAGGGCAGGCGGAGGGGCAGGTTTCTGGTAGAGAGCCAGACTCGATCTCCGGGTGCGTACACAGGCCCCTCACTGCGGTGGAGATCGGCGCTCGCCTTGTGACGAAGGACGGCCCGCTGCAGGTGGACGTGGGCAGCGTTCCACGTCTCTTCCGAGCGCCTCATCCAATCATCCACCGCAGGGGCCTCGATCTGGCTCTGCTGCCACGGTGCCAGAACCGGCTGGTAACCTAATACACATTGAAAAGGGGTTAGGTTAGTAGAGGAGTGGCGGAGAGAGTTCTGGGCCATCTCGGCCCAGGGAATGTAACGCGCCCACTCCTCAGGCCGGTCCTGGCAATACGACCTCAGAAACCTACCCACATCCTGGTTGACACGTTCCACCTGCCCGTTACTCTCCGGGTGGTACCCCGAGGTAAGGCTAACCGAGACCCCCAAACGCTCCATAAACGCTCTCCACACACGGGAGGTAAACTGGGGGCCTCGATCAGACACTATATCCTCGGGGACCCCGTAATGCCGGAAGACGTGGGTAAATAGGGCCTCAGCGGTCTGTAGGGCAGTAGGAAGACCCGACATAGGGAGAAGACGACAGGCCTTAGAGAACCGGTCCACAACGACCAGGATGGTGGTATTCCCCTGAGAGAGGGGAAGGTCTGTTACAAAATCCACCGAGAGGTGGGACCATGGTCGTTGTGGAACGGGTAGGGGCTGTAACTTACCCCTGGGCAGATGTCGGGGTGCCTTACACTGGGCGCACACCGAGCAGGAGGAGACGTAAACCCTCACATCCCTAGCCAAAGTAGGCCACCAGTATTTAGTGCTAAGGCAATGCACTGTCCGGCCAATACCCGGATGTCCTGAGGAGGGTGACGTGTGAGCCCAGTAGATGAGTCGATCCCGAATCTCGAGCGGAACGTACCTCCGACCCTCAGGACATTGTGGAGGGCTGGGGTCGGTACGCAACGCTCGCTCGATCTCGGCATCGACCTCCCACACCACCGGTGCCACAAGGCAAGAATCCGGTAGTATGGGAGTAGGCTCAACGGACCTCTCCTCTGTGTCATACCGCCGGGACAGTGCATCTGCCTTGCCATTCTGGGACCCAGGGATGTACGTGATTTTAAATACGAACCTGGTGAGAAACATACTCCATCGAGCCTGGCGAGGGTTCAGTCTCCTCGCTGCCCGGATGTACTCCAGGTTCCGATGGTCAGTCAAAATGAGGAAAGGGTGTTGAGCCCCCTCAAGCCAATGCCTCCACACCTTAAGGGCCTGAACTACAGCTAACAGCTCCCTGTCCCCAACGTCATAGTTACGCTCCGCCGGGCTGAGCTTTTTGGAGTAAAAAGCACAGGGGCGGAGTTTAGGTGGCGAGCCGGACCGTTGAGAGAGCACGGCCCCTATACCAGCCTCAGACGCGTCCACCTCAACCTGAAAGGGAATTGTGGGATCCGGATGCGCCAGCACCGGAGCCGACGTAAACAGGTCCTTCAGTCTCCCAAAGGCCCTGTCCGCATCAGCTGACCACTGCAGGCGCACCGGACCCCCCTTTCAGAAGGGACGTGATGGGAGCTGCCACCTGTCCAAAACCCCCGGATAAACCTCCGGTAGTAATTCGTAAAGCCCAAGAACTGCTGCACCTCTTTTACAGTGGTTGGAGTTTGCCAATTACGCACAGCGGACACACGATCCACCTCCATACTCACCCCTGACGCGGACAACCGATAACCCAAAAAGGAGACCGATTCCTGGAAAAACAGACATTTCTCTGCCTTGACATATAGGTCGTGCTCCAACAGCCTCCTCAATACACGTCGCACCAGGGTTACATGCTCGGCTCGGGTAGACGAGTACACCAGAATATCATCAATGTACACGACCACCCCTTGCCCCTGCATATCCCGGAAAATGTCATCTACGAAGGATTGAAAGACTGATGGAGCATTCATCAACCCATATGGCATGACAAGATATTCGAAATGACCTGACGTGGTACTAAACGCTGTTTTCCATTCATCGCCCTCCCTAATGCGCACCAAGTTATACGCGCTCCTGAGATCCAATTTTGTGAAAACCGCGCCCCCATGCAATGACTCCGTCATGGTCGCAATCAGAGGGGAGTGGATAACTGTATTTCACAGTAATCTGATTGAGACCACGGTAATCAATGCACGGGCGCAACCCTCCATCTTTCTTTTCACAAAAAGAAACTCGAAGAGGCGGGGGAAGTGGAAGGCCGAATGTATCCCTGTCTCAAAGATTCGGCTATGTAGGTCTCCATAGCTTTTCTCTCCTCTTGAGACAAAGGATACACATGGCTCCGTGGGAGCGCTGCTCCTGCCTGGAGATCAATCGCACAATCCCCCTGTCTATGGGGAGGCAACTGCGTCGCCCTAGTTTTGCTAAACACAAGAGCTAAATCCCCATATTCAGGCGGAATGTGCAATGCGGGCACTTGGTTTGGACTTTCCACCGAAGTCGCCCCCCACGGAAACACCCAGACATCGCCCCTCACACTGAGCAGACCACCCATCGAGAGCCCTCTGTTGCCACGAAATAGCAGGGTTATGGGTGCTTAACCAGGGAATCCCCAGCACCACTGGGTACGCAGGAGAGTCGATCAGATACAGCTGTATAGTCTCTTCATGACCCCCCTGCGCACACATCCTAAGTGGCGCTGTGACTTCCCCTGATCAACCCCGACTCCAACGGACGGCTATCTAAGGCATGAACGGGAAAAGGTTTGTCAACGGGTAGGAGAGGGATCCTAACTCTAAACAAAACTTTCGATCAACAAAATTCCCAGCTGCGCCTGAATCTACTAGCGCCTTATGCTGGGAATGAGGTGCAACCTGTGGAAAACCAACAGGTATACAAAAGTGCGCAACAGAAAGCTCTGGGTAGGTGGGGCGTCTACTCACCTGGGAGGCCCCCCCAGTGCGTGGCCTGTTGTCTTCTCCCCCGGAGAACCCTCCCCAGCACCTGGCCGCAGTGTGCCCTCCACGACCGCACTTGGTGCAGGAGACAGGCCCCCTCGGGCTCCTCCTACTCCGGTCTCTAGCGCCGGCACCCCCGAGCTCCATAGGACTCGGCTCGGAGGTGCCGGAGGGCGGAATGGACGGACCCCCCTCGGGATGTCCACGGGTGGCCAGCAGGGTGTCTAAACGGATGGACATATCAACCAACTGGTCGAAAGTCAGATGGGTATCCCTGCAGGCCAACTCTCGTTGAACGTCCTCCCGGAGGCTACACCGAAAATGGTCAATGAGAGCCCGTTCATTCCACCCTGCATCTGCCGCTAGAGTCCGGTACTCCAAAGCAAACGCCTGTGCGCTCCTCCTCCCCTGTCTCAAGTGGACTAGCCGCTCCCCCGCCGCTTTGCCCTCAGGTGGATGGTCAAACACGGCCTTGAAGCGGCGGGAGAACTCGGCGTAGGAGATGGTGTTGGCGTCCATCTTCCTCCACTCAGCGTTAGCCCACTCCAACGCCTTTCCCGAGAGACAGGCGATGAGGGCGGAAACGCTCTCGTGTCCCGAGGGCACCGGGTGTACAGTGGCCAGGTAGAGCTCCACCTGCAGGAGGAACCCCTGACACCCGGCAGCTGTTCCGTCATACGCCCTCGGGAGCGAGAGCCGAATCCTCCTGGGTTCCGGACCTGGGGCTGGTGGACCGGCCGATGGGGTGGACAGGGTAGGTGGAGGTGTGGGTACCCTGCTGGCTTCCCATCGGTGCAGGGTGTTGATCACGTCCTGTAGAGCGGTCTCCAGTTGTCTTATCTGGCCCTCCTGCCAATGGATATGCTCCTCGAGCGACACAGGTGTCACAGCCGATCCTGCTGATTCCATAATGGTGTGTTATTCTGTCAGTTGGTGCTGTAGGTGGGTGTGGTGCAGGAATCAGATGCAGGACGCAGAAAGATAAGTCCAATAGACTTTAGTGAACAGCACACTCAAATTCACGAGTCAAACGCCCGGAGGCGAGAAAGTCCGCACACAGGCGAAAACCAAAAGGCGCACAAAACTGTGCGTAAATAACCTCCTAAACACAGAGGAGGAAAATATGAAATGCACAAGGCAAACAGTAGCGCACAAAACACGACAGCGAAACAATAACACACAAACACAGACACACACAACGAGATCTAAATAGAACACTAACGAGGACTAACTAGACACAGGTGTACAACATCAAGACCAAACCAAACGAACATGAAACATAGATCGGTGGCAGCTAGTACTCCGGAGACGACGACCGCCGAAGCCTGCCCGAACCAGGAGGAGGAGCAGCCTCGGCCGAAACCGTGACATCATCGACAAGTAGATATTATAGCCTTTTTAGTTTGTCATGTAAATAATTGATATTGTGTATTTATTGTGTGTGTTCTTGTTTAGCATTTTTCAAATTACCTAGTTAGCTACCTTAGCATGTTTTTATTACTCTTTTTATTTTTATTACCCTATGGCCTTTGTAGCGAACTAGCTAACCAAGGTCTCTCCGGGTTTTTACCACTACTCCGATAAACACAGGTGCATTTTATCATTTTCCGACCTCTGTAAGTGAGAGGCGTTACTAGAGTCATGTGATAAGGTAAGCCCTGTTTGCTAGCTGCTAACAAGCTATTTTGGTTAGGTCAAAGATCTGTGGTTAGCTAGGTGATTATGAAAATTAGCTAGATACCCACCGATTGTAGTTACATGTACAACGCACGTTACCTTCCTTACAAGTAAAAAGAAAACCAGCATAGGCTAGCATAATGACTGTTGTGACCATTTTATTGACAAGTCATTAGTGAGCTAGCTAGCTACTTTTTCATGTAGTGACATGCTTGCTAGCGTTCGCCCACCAGGGAAGGGATATTTAGCTAGCTAGTTAATGTTAACTCATCGTTCGTGTAGTCAGACTTGCTAGCTAACGTTAGGCCGGCACCATGGCAAGGATAATTGGTTAGTTAGCATGTCACCACTTAGAAAAGTCTGACTACACGAACGGTGAGCTAATGTTAACTAGCTAGCTAACTAAATATCACCTGGTGGGCTAGCTAGTTAGGCACCTTGGTTGGCTAGTTAGCTACATTAGCTACAGTTGGCTAGCTAGCTCAAGAAGGATTTGTGGGCTCAATGTTTTCCCCGTATAAAACACAGAAACGGTTTTGTTCCACGAGTGCATCTGTTGTACATGACTAATCAAATTACCTGTGAAGTCAGTTAGAAATGTCAGCGGGGATGGAAATTAAGCTAGTACTTTTCAGACTGGGCTAGTAGACAATGTGCCAAACTAGCCTGACACAGCCAGTGGCGATTTAGCATGTCAATCTTGGTGGGGCAAACAATAAAAAAAGCAAAGCCACTACACAACACTAAACAATACATTAATAGCACTAAAACGGTGCCCACAAACTGTTAGGGCCTACATAAAGCTGAGCTTTCTTTTCAGCACCATGGAGCAGTGTTGCCAACTCCTCAGTAAGGAAAGTAGCTATCCTAGAAGTCGCTAAATGATGTCATCGCCTAATTTGCATAATTGGCCATGTGCATGTAATTGTGATGGACGCTGTAGGAGAATAACGTTGTGGGAGAGACCAAAAAAAAATAATGAGTACAAAGCTGCGCGAGGATGTGCTTTGGGACGGGGGTGGGGCCTGCAGCACCCGCTGCTCGTTGAGAAGAGTAAGAACGATAGGTGCTTTCATGTCAGAGTCTCCAATAACACCAGAAAAAGTCGCTAGATTTGTCACTAGTCGCTTTTTTGAAAATGTGTCACTAGAGGGGTTTGAATACTCGCTAAATATAGCGACAAAGTCGCTAAGTTGGCAACACTGCCATGGAGTGAATCCTTACCACCGCTACACCTGGCTATCAGCAGAGCCTTGTCTAGCGAAACAGTTAATTCAGCCTCATTTACTGCCTTTTAAAAAAAACAGCAGATATGGCTGACTTGCTTAAACAAATGTGGTTTCTAATGACAATTGAGATGTACAAACTATAGCATAAGGGAACGATGAGTGGATAACAGGCAATCCGTAATTTCGATTAAGACACCCTCAGCAAGGAGATCTGCTGGAAGTGATGTACTCTCTCACCCTGGGGGTAAGATATCATTTAAACATCACAGAAATAAATTCCCACTGTGCCCATGATAAAATGCAATGTGAATTGTGTTGTACTACTGAATGAAACTGAGACCAGCCTTTGTGGTTGAACTTACATTAAATACATTACTTTATTTGGCTGCTTTGAGCAAAACTTGTATGTAATATAACCTATTCTGGGAGCCTAGTGTGTGTATGAACTGTGTGGAATATTTTTGGACCATTGGCTTCCCTGAAAACAGGTACTGACAGGAGGAACAATATGAGTCTGCCAGAGGTCATCACGCTGGATGGGGATGGTGATGGAGGCTTTGGTGGTCCACACAACAAAGATGTAGGTGTCCCTTCCAGTGATGTGGAGCTGACCTTGGACTAGGTGCCAGTAAGGATGGTCTTCACGGAGGTTGTAAGACCCTCCTGCTCCTGGATATATAAATCCTTCGACTTCACTGCCTCTTCAATGGTAAGGTCCCTTACACCATAGGGACACTTGACCTCCACCACTGCTGTGGTGCCAACCAGACCATCCAGTGAGTCACCCAGGATCCAAGACCCTGTGACCCAAAGCCCTGACTCCTGCACAGCCATCCCTGTAGCCATTTGAATGCTTTGATGCCCTCTTTGTTATCTGGGCCCCACTTTACAGACATCCCATCCAACGACTGTGATCTGAGGACCCTTTTTAGCAGCGACGGAGTAACGCGCTTGGCCCTAACCACAGCTCCATAATTGTTGGCCGTCAACCTCCCTCTCTTCATGGTGTGCCGGTTGGGGTTGGTGCGCTGTCCAACTGTTGCCTGCCGTATAGCCTCCTGCTGCGCCACTGACAGCGCCATGCCAGCCAGAATGCCCTTGTTTTTTTAACAATGTCCAGTACAGACAGGGATGACAGGGAGGGTAGCGGTTGTTATAGCTCAGGTTCAAGGAGTCATGCTATCGCCCTGGAGACGGTTCCTTAGCCACTGAAGATCCTCCCCTGTGGGCTCTTGAGACAGAGGGTTGTAGTCTTCGGCCGGATACAGGTCCTCCACTGACTGCACCTGGTTGGGCACGGATGGTTTACTCCACTCGCATTCCACATCCGTATGGCCGATATTGTGAGGCATTCGCATATGGTAGAGAGAATCCCCTGGTCACCTGTAGAGACCTGCCAAGAGGAAGGATGTTAACTGCCACATTCCTTTCAATTAAACTTTGAACACCTTGAAATTAATTTGTTGTAAGAAATGTGCTATATAAATAAAGTTTGATTTGATTGACATTACAGCTGTAGAATATTTAATAAACTGTAATTTTCACATGAGGACAAGTGCAGTTTTTCCATAAACATTTAATTGATAACTTGGGATTTTATCACTTGACCTATCAATCATATAATGGGAAGGATCCTATAAATCAAGACTGTGTGAATGCATGTACCACTCAGAATAAATAAGTACTGTGCCTTTGAAGATTTGTCTATGGTCATAAAACTGCAATACAGGCTGGATGTCTAAACAAAGTCAATTTTGAATGTCAAGATTCAGATTTATTTCATTAATTATCATCAATGACAACATTCTAGAACTGAGTTATCACTCATCGAAGTCTGGTATCCTGGGTATTCTGATTAAGGATTATATAATTGATTAAGTGGCTCTTTCCTTGTAGAATGTTGACAGCTATAGAACATATTGTATTGCTAAGATGCTCGAACTTAACTTAATAGCTACACTCACCGACACAGGATAAACTGTATCCCTCATGCTGGTCCTGACCAAACCAGTAAGTTGTCCCTCACTATAGCTGCACTTCTCCACATGGCCAGACTTATAGTGGTCTTCTCCCCTTTTAATGCTCTGATGCTCATCTTTGAAAAATGCCATAAGGTCAGAAATAGGCACCAAAGTCGACATACTGTACAAACAATTATCTAGGCTAAGTAAAACAAAAATATATTTTGATCTGCTGCTCCGCTAACTAGCTAGCTAAAGTGTCGTCAGCTAAGACCGAGAAAGGGGAAGTAAATTCAAGGATTGGGCACAAAGGCGAGATAGCTGCCAAAAGGTTGAAGGTACGTATCATTAGGATCATAAGAAAATCCATACGTACATTTTTAGGATCGTAAGAGAAGCCAAGCGTGAAACATGAAACGTAAACGTTAAATTAGATAATTTACACGTTCAATTCTTACTTTACATCTCTCTTTACTCCGTTACAGATCTTTTTTTATATGTACAAACTTATGTCAGTAATGTGGCATCTGCAAAGGACATGAACCGACCGTAGCTAGTCGAAGTTAGCGAGTCAATCAAGCAACTCTAGCCCAGACGTTAGAGTTGCTTTGCAGCTTCCGGTTTCATTTCCAAAATAAAAGTCTAGAGCTTGTTTCTGAACTGCATTCAATAACGATGTTATACCAGTAGATGGCGTAGTATAGGCTTGGGCCATCAGCAAATGACTTGTGTGAGAATGATAGACACAGAAGAGCCTTGTCTAGAATAACGGCCTGAGCTGCAAAATAGAAAGTAAATATGATTTAGGCTTATTCCACTATTTAAATGTGCCATGCTGTTGTGTGTTATTTAATGGCCATATAATTGCATAATTTATTTTTTGTAGCTGCGTTGGGCTCCTGTGGTGATCATGTGACTCTCAGATCCACCTCTACGCAGACGACACCATTTTGTATACATCTGGCCCTTCATTGGACACTGTGTTAACAAACCTCCAAACGAGCTTCAATGCCATACAACACTCCTTCAGTAGCCTCCAACTGCTCTTAAACACTAGTAAAACTAAATGCATGCTCTTCAATCGAACGCTGCTGGCACCCGCCCACCCGACTAGAATCACCACTCTCGACGGGTCTGACCTAGAGTATGTGGACAACTACAAATACCTAGGTGTCTGGTTAGACTGTAAACTCTCCTTCCAGACTCACATTAAGAATCTCCAATCCAAAGTTAAATCTAGAATCAGCTTCCTATTTCGCAACAAAGCCTCCTTCACTCATGCTGCCAAACATGCCCTCGTAAAACTGACTATCCTACCGATCCTTGACTTCGGCGATGTCATTTACAAAATAGCCTCCAACACTCTACTCAGCAAATTGGATGTAGTCTATCACAGTGCCATCCGTTTTGTCTCCAAAGCCCCATACACTACCCACCACTGTGACCTGTACGCTCTTGTTGGCTGGTCCTCACTACATGTTCGTCGTCAAACCCACTGGCTCCAGGCCATCTATAAATCACTGCTAGGCAAATCCCTGCCTTATCTTAGCTCATTGGTCACCATAGCAGCACCCACCCGTAGTCTGCGCTCCAGCAGGTATATCTCATTGGTCATTCCCAAAGCCAACACCTCCTTTGGCCGCCATTCCTTCCAGTTCTCTGCTGCCAATGACTGGAACGAATTGCAAAAATCTCTGAAGCTGGAGACACTTATCTCCCTCACTAACTTTAAGCATCAGTTGTCAGAGCACCTTACCGATCACTGCACCTGTACACAGCCCATCTGAAATTAGCCCACTCAACTACCTCATCCCTATATTGTTATTTATTTTGCTCTTTTGCACCCCAGTATCTCTATTTGCACATAATCTCTTGCACATCTAGCATACCAGTGTTAATACTAATTGTAATTATTTTGCACTATAGCCTATTTATTGCCTTACCTCCATAACTTGCTACATTTGCACACACTGTATATATATTTTCTGTTGACTTTTTTTTACCCCATATGTAACTCTGTGTTGTTGTTTTTATCGCACTACTATGCTTTATCTTGGCCAGGTCGCAGTTGTAAATGAGAACTTGTTCTCAACTGGCTTACCTGGTTAAATAAAGGTGAAATAAAAAAAATAAAAAATAAAATGTAACCTAATGAATCACACTTCTTCCAGTATTTGGGAGCATGGACTGTAGGCCTTATATTAGGCATTTTGACTGTTGTATTAGTGAACTCCACTCTGTATGTAGGCTTGTTATAACCATTTGCATTGCACAACCCCATCACACAGAGGCTATATCCATATCAATAAATGAGACAAAACAAAATATTGATTAAGTCTTGGCTATAACCTGTCCTGAGTGAAATAGCCAAGGGGTCCCAAATGGTCAATACTATCTATAGAGTATTCTTAGTGCCAGATCTGTTTTCCATATCATTCACTGCACGTGCTTCTTCAACTATGTAGTGTAACATTTATTTAGAGGCTATATTTAGAGGACTGTGAGCTAGGGTCTCTTTTTAAGGGGAACCCTATAACAAAAAGTTATTAAACACAAATAGAGTTCTAAAATTATTCCGCAAAACACCAGTACCCAAAATGATAGCCTAAATTGCAATGCCTACAAGTTGAAGGCCTATTTTTTATTTGGATAGCCTAAATTAAACATTGAATTATTAAAGTGATAGGCTAAAGAACTTTGGAGAATTTAGATAATTTTGAATACACACATGGATTTCAATAAACAAATGGATAAGACTTCTATTCTTGATTTAGTTCCTATTGCAACGCAGACAAATGACTGAATGGATGACATACTGACTGAACTGAATGAAGGATGAATTAAATGTTCAAATATGTTGGAATGACGAGTTGCATTCATCATGCATGCTCTGCACTTTATTTGTCTAGTACAAATAGGCCTACATGAGGGTATAATGACTCTATGGCTGCATGCCTCCAGAAGGGCATCTTCTGAGGCTGAGGGGTGCTTTTCCGAAGGCGCATGGTGCTGTGGTGCTGCATGGAGATCACAAGCTCTTCAACTGGGCAGCAGTGTCGCGATGGAGGGAATAGCCTATACGGAGACTACTTAAGACCACTGCAACAGAGTTATTGTAAAGTGTGGGAATAAGCCAGACTTAGCCTACGTTTAACCTCTCCCTTGTTCATTTCAAAGTCCATATGTTTATGACCCGATTCATATAAATCATGTCAAATTATTTTAAATGCATATTAACCACTCCTACAGAAATGCTTTGGCAAGATTTTGAGTGATGAAATAAATATCAAAATATTCTATAAAAAATATTTTGAGTTGCAACGACTCCAGTGGTCATACATAGTTAATAGATTAACCAAAAATCTATTATTATTATTATTATTATTATATATATTATATATATGTTTCATTAGTCCTGGTAGATACTACTTGCTCTGAATGAGTTGTACAAGGCCATTAATCAACAGGAAAACGCTCATCCAGATGCAGCGCTCCTAGTGGCCGGGGACTTTAATGCAGGGAAACTTAAATCCGTTCTACCTAATTTCTACCAGCATGTTAAATGTGCAACCAGAGGGAAAAAAACTCTAGACCACCTTTACTCCACACACAGAGACGCATACAAAGCTCTCCCTCGCCCTCCATTTGGCAAATCTGACCATAACTCTATCCTCCTGATTCCTGCTTATAAGCAAAAACTGAAGCAGGAAGCACCAGTGATTCGGTTAATAAAAAAGTGGTCAGATGACGCAGATGCTAAGCTACAGGACTGTTTTGCTAGCACAGACTGGAACATGTTCCGGGATTCTTCAGACAGCATTGAGGAGTACACCACATCAGTCACTGGCTTCATCAATAAGTGCATCGATGATGTCGTCCCCACAGTGACCGTACGTACATACCCCAACCAGAAGCCATGGATTACAGGAAACATCCGCACTGAGCTAAAGGGTAGAGCTGCCGCTTTCAAGGAACGGGACTCTAACCCGGACGCTTATAAGAAATCCCGCTATGACCTCCGACGAACCATCAAACAGGCAAAGAGTCAATACAGGTCTAAGATTGAATCATACTACACTAGCTCTGACGCTCGTCGGATGTGGCAGGGCTTGAAAACTATTACAGACTACAAAGGGAAGCACAGCCGCGAGCTGCCCAGTGACACAAGCCTACCAGACGAGCTAAACCACTTCTATGCCCGCCCGAGGCAAGCAACACTGAAGCATGCATGAGAGCACCAGCTGTTCCGGATGACTACGTGATCACGCTCTCCGTAGCCGATGTGAGTAAGACTTTTAAGCAGGTCAACATTCACAAGGCCGCAGGGCCAGACGGATTACCAGGACGTGTACTCCGAGCATGTGCTGACCAACTGGCAAGTGTCTTCACTGACATTTTCAACATGTCCCTGACTGAGTCTGTAATACCAACATGTTTCAAGCAGACCACCATAGTCCCCGTGCCCAAGAACTCTAAGATAACCTGCCTAAATGACTACCGACCCGTAGCACTGACGTCTGTAGCCATGAAGTGCTTTGAAAGACTGGTCATGGCTCACATCAACAGCATAATCCCAGAAACCCTAGACCCACTCCAATTTGCATACCGCCCCAACAGATCCACAGATGATGCAATCTCTATCGCACTCCACACTGCCCTTTCCCACCTGGACAAGAGGAACACCTACGTGAGAATGCTATTCATTGACTACAGCTCAGCATTCAACACCATAGTGCCCTCTAAGCTCATCACTAAGCTAAGGATCCTGGGACTAAACACCTCCCTCTGCAACTGGATCCTGGACTTCCTGACGGGCCGCCCCCAGGTGGTAAGGGTAGGTAACAACACATTTGCCACACTGATCCTCAACACGGGGGCCCCTCAGGGTGCATGCTCAGTCCCCTCCTGTACTCTCTGTTCACCCATGACTGCATGGCCAGGCACGACTCCAACACCATCATTAAGTTTGCCGACGACACAACAGTGGTAGGCCTGATCACCGACAACGATGAGACAGCCTATAGGGAGGAGGTCAGAGATCTGGCCGTGTGGTGCCAGGACAACAACCTCTCCCTCAACGTGACCAAGACAAAGGAGATGATTGTGGACTACAGGAAAAAAAGAGGACTGAGCACGCCCCCATTCTCATCGACGGGGCTGTAGTGGAACAGGTTGAGAGCTTCAAGTTCCTTGGTGTCCACATCACCAACGAACTATCATGGTCCAAACACACCAAGACAGTCGTGAAGAGGGCACGACAAAGCCTATTCCCCCTCATGGGTCCTCAGATCCTCAAAAAATTCTACAGCTGCACCATCGAGAGCATCCTGACTGGTTGCATCACCGCCTGGTATGGCAACTGCTTGGCCTCTGACCGCAAGGCACTACAGAGGGTAGTGCGTACGGCCCAGTACATCACTGGGGCAAAGCTCCCTGCCATTCAGGACCTCTATACCAGGCGGTGTCAGAGGAAGGCCCTCAAAATTGTCAAAGACTCCAGCCACCCTAGTCATAGACTGTTCTCTCTGCTACCGCACGGCAAGCGGTACCGGAGTGCCAAGTCTAGGTCCAAAAGACTTCTCAACAGCTTCTACCCCCAAGCCATAAGACTCCTGAACAGCTAATCATGGCTACCCGGACTATTTGCACTGCCCCCCACCCCATCCTTTTTACGCTGCTGCTACTCTGTTAAGTATTTATGCATAGTCACTTTAACTCTACCCACATGTACATATTACCTCAACTACCTCAACTAGCCGGTGCCCCCGCACATTGACTCTGCAACGGTACCCCCCTGTATATATAGCCTCCCTACTGTCACTTTATTTTACTGTATATATAGCCTCCCTACTGTCACTTTATTTTACTTCTGCTCTTTTTTTCTCAACACTTTTTTGTTGTTGTTTTATTCTTACTTTTTTTGTTTAAAATAAATGCACTGTTGGTTAAGGGCTGTAAGTAAGCATTTCACTGTAATGTCTGCACCTGTTGTATTTGGCGCATGTGACCAATAAAATTTGATTTGATTTGATTTGGTTATGATTTCAGACATAGCCCAGAGAATGGGATGGTGCAATATTGAATTTGTCATATTTTGATAAGGTGCATGCATGGGGATGCCAATGCTGTAGAGGTACACCTAGCGGATTGAAACTTCACTGTTGTAGGCATAATACAGCTAGTGCTATCTAGACTTCTGCTGGCAAACTAATCCATTACATTAGCTACCTAAATGTGAAGTAAACTCAACTGAGTAATAGAGAATGGAGACTTTTAACTTAAACTTGCAGAATACCTCTTTCCGGTTTCCCTGACTTCCGGTTTTTATACTGTGTTATGCGTGTTCTCGTAGCCCTCCTCACAGGCTGTTTGATGTACGTTTTTTTTGTTGGTGAGATGAAACTGCCAAAACTCTGAAAGGTATTATTGTACGTCAGAATTGCAACACAAGATTTGATCAAGCCTAAAATGTTAGTCCGTAATCGTAACATGGTGTTTGTATGTTCACAGATGAAATTTCACGTTTATGTTTCATGCTTCACGCATGGCTTTTCTTACGATCCTAACAATTTACGTATGGATTTTCTTACAATCCTAATGATACGTACATTCAACCTTTTGGCAGGTATCTCGCTCCATACAAAGGTCTCTGACCACATGGTAGCTGACATTACTAGAGATTATGTGCAGGAGCTTCCTGCAGGAATTTGTAGTCTTGCTGAGGTCTTCTCTGTTGCTAATTAGTATTTTTTTTTTTTTTGAGTAAATTGAGGCGACTATATTGAGGAAAAACACCTCGTCTGAGAGAGAATTACATGGCTATCAAAATGTCACGCCTGGGTAAGTCTACACGAAACACAGACCTTATATGAAGTAGTTCAAACATTTCAGACACAAAAATTAATGGGGAAAAAACGATTGGAACCATTAATGGGTTTTACCGCTAGGTTTTCTGGGTATTATGACACGTCCTATGACACGTCTGTCACCCCTTTTCCCGGGAACTGCTCGCAGGTGTCTGTTAGTTGTAACAACAGTAACTATGGGCGGAGTTGTCGGAGAGAAGCAGCGAATCAGCATCCAAAACGTTTGTGACACATATCGGCACGACTGGTCAGTCAGATTCGGTAGGCAGTCAGATCTGACACCGGCTAAGGTTATAACATTGACATGCCTATTCACTGGCCCATCAACCCAGCCAGGCAATTTATAAACTTGATCTCCACTGTAAAAAAGCATCTAGACATTATCTCTCATTTCTTTTAGACTAGCATTTGGTTTTCAACAGCAGACATTTGCAACATTGTTTAAATATTGAAATTAGATCTCCAGCTGTCCTATAGTAGGCCTAATGAACGTGTCGGGAGTCGGACGAGACAGGCAGCTTTTCTAAGCCAGTCGAAATCATGAATCAGCAAAATCTTCATGGATATATACAAAGAAATGTAAATAGAAATACAGTTCAAATGAAATGAGATGCAGCTAGTTTGCTGTCTTTCCAGCATCAATTTTAAGTTTTTGTGCTAGCTGTGTAGTTGGCTAGCTCCTCTGAAATCGTGCATCATTAGCTCATTGTTATCAGCTTAAACAAATGCAGCTAGGCCTACTTTGCTGTTATTCTGGTTGTTTGACGTGAGCTGAAGTTGTTTATCTAGCAAGCAAGGGATAATAATACAAATCCCACAAATAATTTAAAAAATCCTACAAAATGTGTGAACTAGGCCTTTATTACTCCAGTAATCCCCCCTCATGGAAGGATGAAATAGTATGATAAATTCATCAAAAATAACGTTTTTGATGAAAATACAGTGCATTCGGAAAGTATTCAGACCCCTTCACTTTTTCCACATTTTGTTACAGCCTTATTCTAAAAAATAAAAAAATTCCTCAATCTACACACAATACCTCATAATGACAAAGCAAAACAGGTTTGTGGAAATGTAAAAAAAATAATAACAATAATTTAAAAAACACGGAAATATCAGACCCTTTACTCAGTACTTTTATTGAAGGACCTTTGGCAGCGATTACAGCCTTGAGGCTTCTTGGGTGTGCAGCTTGGCACACCTGCATTTGGGGAGTTTCTCCCATTCTTCTCTGCAGATCCTCTCAAGCTCTGTCAGGTTGGATGGGGAGCGTCGCTGCACAGCTATTTTCAGGTCTCTCCGGAGATTTTCAATCAGGTTCAAGTCCGGGCTCTGGCTGGGCCACTCAAGGGCATTCAGAGACTTGTTCCGAAGCCACTCCTGCGTTGTCTTGGCTCTGTGCTTAGGGTCATTGTCCTGTTGGAAGGTGAACCTTCGCCCCAGTCTGAGGTCCTGAGCACTCTGGAGCAGGTTTTCATCAAGGATCTCTCTGTACTTTGCTCTGTTCATCTTTGCCTCGATCCTGACTAGTCTCCCAGTCCCTGCTGCTGAAAAACATCCCCACAGCATGATGCTGCCACCACCATGCTTCACCATAGGGATGGTATTGGCCAGGTGATGAGTGGTGCCTGGTTTCCTCCAGACGTGACGCTTGGCATTCAGGCCAAATAGTTCAATCTTGGTTTCATCAGACCAGAGAATCTGGTTTCTCATGGTTTGAGAGTCCTTTAGGTGCCTTTTGGCAAACTCCAAGCGGTCTGTCATGTGCCTTTTACTGAGGAATGGCTTCCGTCTGGCCACTCTACCATAAAGGCCTGATTGATGGAATGCTGCAGAGATGGTTGTCCTTCTGGAAGGTTCTTCCATCTTCACAGAGGAACTCTGGAGCTCTGTCAGAGTGACCATCGTGTTCTTGGTCACCTCCCTGACCAAGGATCTCTCCCCCGGTTGCTCAGTTTGGCAGGGTGGCCAGCTCTAGGAAGAGTCTTGGTGTTTCAAAACTGGAGGCCACTGTGTGCTTGGGGACCTTCAATGCTGCAGAAATGTTTTGGTACCCTTCCCCAGATATGTGCCTTGATACAATCCTGTCTCGGAGCTCTACGGACAATACCTTCGACCTCATGGCTTGGTTTTTGCTCTGACATGCACTGTCAACAGTGGGACCTTATATAGACATGCCTTTCCAAATCATGTCCAATCAATTTAATTTACCACAAGTGGACTACAATCAAGTTGTAGAAACATCTCAAGGATGATCAATGGAAACAGGATGCACCTGAGCTCAATTTCGAGTCTCATAGCAAAGGGTCTGAATACTTACAGTGGGGGAAAAAAGTATTTAGTCAGCCACCAATTGTGCAAGTTCTCCCACTTAAAAAGATGAGAGAGGCCTGTAATTTTCATCATAGGTACACGTCAACTATGACAGTCAAAATGAGGAAAGAAATTCCAGAAAATCACATTGTAGGATTTTTTATGAATTTATTTGCAAATTATGGTGGAAAATAAGTATTTGGTCACCTACAAACAAGCAAGATTTCTGTCTCTCACAGACCTGTAACTTCTTCTTTAAGAGGCTCCTCTGTCCTCCACTCGTTACCTGTATTAATGGCACCTGTTTGAACTTGTTATCAGTATAAAAGACACCTGTCCACAACCTCAAACAGTCACACTCCAAACTCCACTATGGCCAAGACCAAAGAGCTGTCAAAGAACACCAGAAACAAAATTGTAGACCTGCACCAGGCTGGGAAGACTGAATCTGCAATAGGTAAGCAGCTTGGTTTGAAGAAATCAACTGTGGGAGCAATTATTAGGAAATGGAAGACATACAAGACCACTGATAATCTCCCTCGATCTGGGGCTCCACGCAAGATCTCACCCCGTGGGGTCAAAATGATCACAAGAACGGTGAGCAAAAATCCCAGAACCACACGGGGGAACCTAGTGAATGACCTGCAGAGAGCTGGGACCAAAGTAACAAAGCCTACCATCAGTAACACACTACGCCGCCAGGGACTCAAATCCTGCAGTGCCAGACGTGTCCCCCTGCTTAAGCCAGTACATGTCCAGGCCCGTCTGAAGTTTGCTAGAGTGCATTTGGATGATCCAGAAGAGGATTGGGAGAATGTCATATGGTCAGATGAAACCAAAATAGAACTTTTTGGTAAAAACTCAACTCGTCGTGTTTGGAGGACAAAGAATGCTGAGTTGCATCCAAAAAACACCATACCTACTGTGAAGCATGGGGGTGGAAACATCATGCTTTGGGGCTGTTTTTCTGCAAAGGGACCAGTACGACTGATCCATGTAAAGGAAAGAATGAATGGGGCCATGTATCGTGAGATTTTGAGTGAAAACCTCCTTCCATCAGCAAGGGCATTGGAGATGAAACGTGGCTGCGTCTTTCAGCATGACAATGATCCCAAACACACCGCCCGGGCAACGAAGGAGTGGCTTCGTAAGAAGCATTTCAAGGTCCTGGAGTGGCCTAGCCAGTCTCCAGATCTCAACCCCATAGAAAATCTTTGGAGGGAGTTGAAAGTCCGTGTTGCCCAGCGACAGCCCCAAAACATCACTGCTCTAGAGGAGATCTGCATGGAGGAATGGGCCAAAATACCAGCAACAGTGTGTGAAAACCTTGTGAAGACTTACAGAAACGTTTGACCTGTGTCATTGCCAACAAAGGGTATATAACAAAGTATTGAGAAACTTTTGTTATTGACCAAATACTTATTTTCCACCATAATTTGCAAATAAATTCATAAAAAATCCTACAATGTGATTTTCTGGAATTTCTTTCCTCATTTTGACTGTCATAGTTGACTTGTACCTATGATGAAAATTACAGGCCTCTCTCATCTTTTTAAGTGGGAGAACCTGCACAATTGGTGGCTGACTAAATACTTTTTTCCCCCACTGTATATGAAGCAAGCAATAGAACCCTTTTTGGTTCTATCCAGAACCTTATTTTCTAAGTCTAAGATGTTAGGTGACTTGGTGAGAGGTATCAGTAGCTTCATTGGGCAGGCCCGGCACCTGAGGGGCCATTTTAAATCAGTGGGGGCTACAACTGGTATCGCTTTAGAGCCCTAAAAGATAAGGTAGATTGGTCCTACTACTGTTCAAATGTACAAAAATGTATCTGAAATGTAGCCATACACATCAACAACTGTCGTTTTATATATAACACAAGAAAGATATTGGCCTCGGCCCCCATTGCGACATCCAAGTGTAACGAAATGCAGCTGTATCTGCCTACCAACACCCACAGATCAGCTTGACAGGATGAGCATCACTAGGCTATCAAAGATTCTTACAGGCTACATAACTTAACATTCATTAATTTGAAGAAAATACAACTATAGGCTACATTTCTGTCAAATTTGTGACACTATGCAATGAGTAAGCTGTGATAGGAGAACTGAGGATGGATCAACAGCATTGTAATAGTAACCGAATTGACCGAGTGAAAAGAAGGAAGCCTGTACAGAATACAAAATATTCCAAAACATGCATCCTGTTTGCAAAAAAGGCACTAAAGTAATACTGAAACAAATGTGGCAAAGGAATTAACATTTGTCCGGAATGCAAAGTGTTATGTTTGGGGCAACTCCCATTAAACACATCATTGAGTACCACTCTCCATATTTTCAAGCACAGTGGCTGCATCATCTTATGGGTATGCTTATAATTGTTAAGGACTGGGGAGTTTTTCGGGATAAAAAAGAAACGTACTGGAGCTATGCACAAGCAAAATCCTAGGGGAAACCCTGGTTCAGTCTGCTTTCCACCAGACACTGGGAGATGAATTCACCTTTCAGCAGGACAAAAACCTAAAACACAAGGCCAAATCTACACTGGAGTTGCTTACAAAGAAGACATTGAATGTTCCTGAGTGGCTGAGTTACAGTTTTGACTTAAATCTACTTGAAAGTCTATGGCAAGACCTGAAAATGGTTGTCTAGCAATGATCAACAACCAATTTTACAGAGCTTGAAGAAATTTGAAAATAATAATGGGCAAATGTTGCACAATCCAGGTTTGGAAAGTTCTTAGAGAAATACCCAGAAAGACTCACAGCTGTAATCACTGCCAAAGGTGCTTCTATAAAGTACTAACTCAGGGGTGTGAATACTTATGTAAATTAGATACTTCGGTATTACATTTTCAATGAATTTGCTAAAATTCTAACAACATATTTTCACTTTGTCATTATGGGGTATTGTGTGTAGATAGATATTTTGAATTCAGACTGTAACACAACTAAATAGGGAATAAGCCAAAGAGTATGAATACTTTCTGAATGCCCATTTATGCACATTACATTAAAAAAATCAGCAAAACAACCAGTAGCATAAAGATTGTAAGCCAAAAACCATTTAGAAGAGTTGCCATCAAGTCAATTGCATCCAAACTTCCTCACAAAGGAAGCTCATTCACTGCAAGAAACTCCACAATTGCTGACACATAGCCGACTTCTTCCTAGCTGCTCTGTATTCACAAGAGTGGATATTTCTTGAGCTTGGTGTTTGTATTGTATAAATAATTTCAAATGCTCTTTATAAGAGGCATGCTTCGCTAGTCCTTTAGTGTTGCCATTGTCATGTTTCCAACTTGAGTAGCCAGTTTTAGTGAAAGCTCTGTCCGAATAAACATTGAAGCCACTCTCTAGTCTAGCATTCAAGCCACTCTCTGTGATTGAACCAGGCGCTACAAAAAGCCTGCTTTTTCCCACTGAACATGCGGCTTGGGTAAGTGTCAAGACAAACAGGTGCTTGATGTTGTGGAACCCTTATTCAGCGCTACCTAAACTTAACGAAGCTAGGTACTAGCTAGCCTAGCAGCTGTAGCTAGCTCTCTTCAAAAGTGACCAAGTTTTTTCCCTCTCTGTGAGAAAAAAACGGTAAATTTGACCGCGCCCTGGTATCCAATGAGCTTCCTAAACCCCCCCCACACCCCCCCACCCCTCCTCAGTGGACACCCGGGATATAGCCTTGGTCCCGGTCTGCACTACTGGCAGGCCTGGCATGGTAATTAATAATAATAATCATCATCATCATCATTTGGCAGGAGTTTATATTTGTCCTGTTACACACCAGAGTGTATTGGAAATGTGTTTTTTGCATATCCCAACTCCCCCGAGACACCCACAGGCAGTCAGGTCACGGCCAGGGCCATTGTACAGCATCCCTGGAGAAATTAGGGTTAAGTGCCTTCCTCAAGACACAAATTCTATCTGAGGGGGCCATGCCCTGTCATTGGGTTTAATTTAGGCCTGAATCACTCATGATAGTAGCTTATCCATAGCGATTCAGTGAGTCAGCGCTGTGGTCCAGTGGCACACACCCACTGCCCTCAGCCCACGAGCATCCCGCATAACCCAGACGTCACTTTCATTAGATGAACGAGATGCATTTAATTTACTAATGCTTGTTTCATGTTTTATACTCAGATGTAATGTTTTTTCACCCATGATTAGTTACTTCTTCATGAAAAAATAAATGCATTGTTACTTTTTCATAAAATAAAATAAATAAATATATTATTCCTACTTGAAATTATTCTCATGTATTAGGTTGCTTTTTCGATTAGGGAAAGAGGCTGTTGAATGCAAAGAACAGGGTAGCTGAAACCCCAGAATCACTGTGTCGTGTCTAGTTGTTGTGTTGTGTCTAGTTGTTTTTCTCCCTCACCTGGACCCATGCAATATCCTTAATGTAGACCAACAATGGTCTATTTAAATATGTTCCTCTACTATTATGCCAGCCAGTATCAGATGGAGAATTCATTCAGCTGCGTGTTACTCAGACAGAAGG
This sequence comes from Coregonus clupeaformis, assembly GCF_020615455.1. NCBI lineage: Eukaryota > Metazoa > Chordata > Actinopteri > Salmoniformes > Salmonidae > Coregonus > Coregonus clupeaformis. The sequence goes on along the minus strand of NC_059197.1, from coordinate 10,539,967 downwards.
TGAATGGGGGAGAAAAAAATACCCACCAGACAGTCTTTGAAGGCTATAGCTTCCAAGGGGGCCAGAGGGAGAAAACATGCACAGAATATACATTTGCACTGAGCTGACATTAAGAGACTGTTTATCTGATCCTGACATCATTGAAATCTCTTTAGAAATCCACATACAGTGGCTTGCGAAAGTATTCACCCCCTTGGCAATTTTCCTATTTTGTTGCCTTACAACCTGGAATTAAAATTGATTTTTATTTGGATTTCATGTAATGGACATACACAGAATAGTCCAAATTGGTGAAGTGAAATGAAAAAAAAATACTTCAAAACAATAAATAACGGAAAAGTGGTGCGTGCATATGTATTCACCCCCTTTGCTATGAAGCCCCTAAATAAGATATGGTGCAACTAATTACCTTCAGAAGTCACATAATTAGTTAGATTGCACACAGGTGGACTTTATTTAAGTGTCACATGATCTCAGTATATATACACCTGTTCTGAAAGGCCCCAGAGTCTGCAACACCACTAAGCAAGGGGCACCACCAAGCAAGCGGCACCATGAAGACCAGGGAGCTCTCCAAACAGGTTAGGGACAAAGGCAAGGAGGGCATTAATCAGAGAGGCAACAAAGACACCAAAGATAACCCTGAAGGAGCTGCAAAGCTCCACAGCTGAGATTGGAGTATCTGTCCATAGGACGACTTTAAGCCGTACACTCTACAGAGCTGGGCTTTACGGAAGAGTGGCCAGAAAAAAGCCATTGCTTAAAGAAAATAATAAGTTCGCCAAAAGGCATGTGGGAGACTCCCCAAACATATGGAAGAAGGTACTCTGGTCAGATGAGACTAAAATTGAGCTTTTTGTCCATCAAGGAAAACGCTATGTCTGGCGCAAAACCAACACCTCTCATCACCCCGAGAACACCATCCCTACAGTGAAGCATGGTGGTGGCAGCATCATGCTGTGGGGATGTTTTTCATCGGCAGGGACTGGGAAACTGGTCAGAATTGAAGGAATGATGGATGGCGCTAAATAGAGGGAAATTCTTGAGGGAAACCTGTTTCAGTCTTCCAGAGATTTGATACTGGGACGGAGGTTCACCTTCCAGCAGGACAATGACCCTAAGCATACTGCTAAAGCAACACTTGAGCGGTTTAATGGGAAACATTTAAATGCCTTGGAACGGCCTAGTCAAAGCCCAGACCTCAATCCAATTGAGAATCTGTGGTATGACTTAAAGATTGCTGTACACCAGCGGAACCCATCCAACTTAAAGGAGCTGGAGCAGTTTTGCCTTGAAGAATGGGCAAAAATCCCAGTGGCTAGATGTGCCAAGCTTATAGAGACATACCCCAAGAGACTTGCAGCTGTAATTGCTGCAAAAGATGGCTCTACAAAGTATTGACTTTGGGGGGGGGGGTTGAATAGTTATGCACGCTCAAGTTTTCCGTTTTTTTGTCTTATTTCTTGTTTGTTTCACAACAAAAAATATTTTGCATCTTCAAAGTGGTAGGTATGTTGTGTAAATCAAATGATACAAACCCCCCAAAAATCCATTTTAATTCCAGGTTGTAAGGCAACAAAAAAGGAAAAATGCCAAGGGGGGTGAATACTTTCGCAAGCCACTGTAACTACAATGTTGTTGATCCATCCTCCGGTATATCCTATAACAGCAATTAAACTCAGTAACTGTTTTAAAATCACCAGCAACTGAGTTAGGAAGGACGCCTGTATTTTTGTAGTGACTGGGTGTATTGATACACCATCCAAAGTGTAATTAATAACTGCACCATGCTCAAAGGGATATTCAAAGTCTGATTTTGTTTTACCCATCTACCAATAGGTGCCCTTCTTTGCGGACCATTGGAAAACCTCGCTTGTTTTTGTGCTTGAATCTGTGCTTGAAATTCACTGCTCGACTGAGGGACCTTAATTGAACATAATTGTATGTGTGGGGTACAGAGATGGGGCAGTCATTTAAAAATCATGTTAAACACTATTATTGCACACAGAGTGAGTCCATGCAACTTATTATGTGACTTGCAGATTTGTACTCCTGAACTTATTTAGGCTTTCCATAACAAAAGGGTTGAATACTTCTTGACTCAAGACATTTCAGCTTTTCATTATGGGGTATTGTGTGTAGATCAGTGACACATAATCCCAATTTAATACATTTTAAATTCAGGCTGTAATACAACAAAATGTGGGAAAAGTCAAGGGGTGTGAATATTTTCTTAAGACACTTTAAATGCATCAACCTAATTCCCATATCTCTCACCATTGGCAACCTTTTCCACTTTCTGCACTCACACTGCCACCGTTTGTTAATTACAGGTAGAGAGACACATGTTAACGATAAAGATAGAGATAATTCAGACCATAATATAATTCCTTTTCCCAGCATTTCCTGTTTTGCGCACCCTTACTACTGCAGTGTACAATATGTCCTCTTTTTTATGTTTGGGAAATTACAGAAAGGGTGGATACTTCACAGATATATTAATTGCAACCTTTAAGTTTGAGAGAATTGTCTTTGTGTGGGAAAGGGCACATCCACTGGGAATAAAGAGCCGAATGGAGATACATGATCCTCCTGAGAGAGAGAGAGAGAGAGAGAGAGAGAGAGAGAGAGAGAGAGAGAGAGAGAATAATTACAAGTAGTCTTTATAACTCTAACAGTGGGAATTTTGCACAAATTGACATAATTAAGTCAGGCATTCGTAACAAAACACATTACAAAGAAAGCAGCAAATTATTTTTTTATTCCTTCCAGCTCATAGTGGAGAAATGGGCCTCAACAGTGCATCTCCAGCAAACGCTGTGAATTCTTGGTGGTCCTACCATGTTCATCTCCTTCTCATGTGTCCTTCTCCATATCTTCTTTGGGTGGCAAACCTACCTTTCCATAAAGGGCACCACCAACTGGACTTGCATAGTACTGACATTCACTTGTATTCTACTGCCATTATTGTGCAACTCGATCACAAAAATATAACCTGGTAGATGGTTAATACTGTATATTTATTAGATCATTTTTTAAAATTAGATTCAATAATTTCAGATGATAACCTTGATTTTAAATGGTCATATGAAATCTATACTACCTTCAGAGAGCATTCACACCCCTTGACTTTTTTCGCATTTTGTTGTGTTACAGCCTACATTTTAATGGATTAAATTGAGATGTTGTGTCATTGGCCTATACACAATACCCCATACTGTCAAAGTGGAATTATGCTTTTCGAAATGTTTACAAATTAATAAAAAGCTGAAATATCTTGAGTCAGTAAGTATTCAACCCCTTTGTGGCAAGTCTAAATAAGTTCAGGAGTACAAATTTGCTAAACACGTCACATAATAAGTTGCATGGACTCACTCTGTGTGCAATAATAGCGTTTAACATAATTTTTGAATGACTACCTCATCTCTGTACCCCACACATACAATTATCTGTAAGGTCCCTCAGTCGAGCAGTGAATTTCAAACACAGATTCAACCACAAAGACCAGGGAGGTTTTCCAATGCCTTGCAAAGGCTTCTTTATGTACAGGCTTCCTTCTTTTCACTCTGTCATTTAGGTTAGTATTGTGGAGTAACTAAACTGTTGTTGATCCATCCTCAGTTTTCTCCTATCACAGCCATTAATCTGCAACTGTTTTATTGGTAGATGGGTGAGAAAAAAAAAAGCAGACATTGAATATCCCTTTGAGCATGGTGAAGTTATTAATTACACTTTGGCTGGTATATCAATACACCCAGTCACTACAAAGATACAGGCGTCCTTCCTAACTCAGTTGCCGGAGAGGTAGGAAACCGCACAGTGATTTCACCTTGAGGCCAATGGTGACTATAAAACAGTTACAGAGTTGAATGGCTGTGATAGCAGAAAACTGAGGATGGATCAACAACATTGTAGTTACTCCACAATACTAACCTAAATGACAGAGTGAAAAGAAGAAAGCCTGTATATAATACAAATATTCCAAAACATGCATCCTGTTTGCAATAAGGCACTTAAGTAAAACTGCAAAATAATGTGGCAAAGAAATTAACTTTATGTCCTGAATACAAAGCGTTATGTTTGGTGCAAATCCAACACAACACATCACTGAGTACCACTCTTCATATTAAGCATGGTGGTGGCTGCATCATGTTATGGGTATGCTTGTAATCGGTAAGGATTAGGGAGTGTTTTTAGGATAAAAATAAACGGAGTAGGCAAAATCCTAGAGAAAAACCTGGTTCTGTCTGCTTTCCAACAGACACTAGGAGAAAAATTAACCTTTCAGCAGGACAATACCCTAAAACACCAGGCCAAATATACACTGGAGTTGCTTATCAAGACGACATTGAATGTTCCTGAGTGTCTTAGTTAGTTTAAACTTAAATCGACTTGAAAATGTCTGTCTAGCAATGGTCAGCAACCAACTTGACAGAGCTTGAAGAATTGTTTTAAGAATAATGGGCAAATATTGTACAATCCAGCAAAGCTGTAATCACTGCCAATGGTGATTCTAACATGTATTGACTCAGGTGTGTGAATACCCATGTAAATGAGATATTTCTGTATTTCACTTTCAATAAATGTGCTAAAATCTATACAATCATGTTTTCACTTTGTCATTATGGGGTATTGTGTGCAGATAGGTAAAACATTTTTTAAAATCATTTTGAATTCAGGCTTTAACACAACAAAATGTGGAATAATTCAAGAGGTATGAATACTTTCGGAAGGCACTGCATGTACTGTGTAAATATTTATCGAAGTCAACCTAATGCCTTATTTAGCTTATGGTAAATCTTCAAATAAACAACAAAAACAACTTATTTTAAAAAAGACCTTTATTTAAGACATTCCTGAATGTCAGCTGCATTTGTTATCAGAGTGGTATTCAAAGAACAATAAAAAGACCTTGTGACAAACATATGAAAAAATATCCTTTAAAACAAATACAGAAACAAAAAAAGACACTAGCTCCCAGAAATCGGATTTGAGAGATGCACACCTAAAGATAATGTATTACTTTGAGAGATGTACACCTAAAGATAATGTATTACTTCCATACTGATGTATAATCCTCCAAAGCAGTTACAGGCAAGGGCAACAACAACAAAATAACAAAAAACAAGACATGTAGTGTTAACTTTAACCAGTTAGGGAGCGTAACACCACCCATCATTAAAACATTAAATATACACACTGCCTAATTCATGTGTTCTCGTTGCATCTGGGTCTGTTTGGAGATGTAAGGTGTGTACATTAGGGTTACATAGCATTAAACAAGAATGTAAGCTCCAACAGCAGGGAGGCTACTCGTCATCATCCTCATCGTCGTCGTCTTCTTCCTCCTCCTCCTCCTCTTCGTCATCAGCAGCTGCGGAGGAGGCCGTATCCACTCTACCATTGGTGCGGTATGATGCGATATCCTGTGGGACATAACATAATTATTTATAGAGCCCGACTGATATGTTTGGATCCAATACCGATATATCTGCCGACATACTATTTTAAAGCGGGAAAATTAAGTGTACTTTTTCCACACTGAATTCTCAAATTGCGATCCAAAAGAGCAATTGTCCAAGAAATATGCTTCAAATGTTGGTTAATTACGTTGTGACAATGACTATTGAATAGAGGATAATCCAGAAAAGCAGGAATTCCAGTCCGTGAAAAGCCCATCTCTGTAAGTTGTAATAGAGCCCTGCTAACCTTGTCGTATTTCTCCTTCAGCGTGGCAGCCTTCTTCTCGTATGGCTTCTTCTCCTCAGCTGCAGAGCTGTTCCACATCACTCCCAGCTTCTTAGCAGTGTCTCCGATGGACAGGCCTGGGTGCTCACTCTTTATCTTGGCCCGGAAGTCAGCACAGAAGATGAAGAACGCAGACCTGAGAAACAAAAACAAAAGAAAACAATGTAAATTCACAGGGAAGTTTAATTCACCTCTAGAATTGCTATCCAGTCTATCTGCCATGCAAACCCAGTAAATGATGGTACGTACGGCGGTCTCTTGGGGGCATTGGGATCCTTAAACCTCTTCTTTTTCTGGCCATTGGGTGGGATGTAGTTCTTCATTTCGCTCTCATAGCGGACCTTGTCTTGCTTTGCCATGTCTTCAAACTTGCCTTTTTCTTTAGGAGACAAGGGCTGGATGTAGAGGTATAAATTCAGATTACACATCTACATGGCCACAAGGTCACTCAAGTGTAACAAAACATACCAAGGTGGAAATAAATCCATAACCATTCTGAATATGTACCAGAAACATGTCACTTCACAATCATTCACTGGTGTGTAATGCTACCTTCCATCGCTCTGAGCATTTCTTGGAGAACTCAGCGAAGTTGACACTGCCTTCGGGGTGTTTCTTCTTGTGCTCAGCCCTGCAGGTCTGCACGAAGTAAGCATATGAGGACATCTTGCCTCTCGGCTTCCTAGGATCTTTCCCCATGGTGACTTGTGTAGGTCTAGTAGGAGAGGATATACATACAGTTTCAAAAACATAACAAGGACAAATTCACCCTGAGCTTTGGCCATATTCAATGAGTGTCCCCTAGCTTCGCATAACAAAGAATGGGGGCGTGCACATTTGTCTCGCCCTTTCTTGAAAAGAAACATTTGTAATCGCTAATAATGGTAACTAGCTGCATGACTGCAAAACCTTTTTTGCTACTGTTTGCAACTAATTAAATGTGCAATTATGCAGAGGGCTGGTGTAGCTAGCAAGCTACAATGGCAGTTGCTAGCTTCGAATCCAGCCCCCTCTGAACACCAAAACACAGCATAGAATTACTAGCTAGCTATCATGGATCCATCCCATTGTTGTGTCGTAGGTAACGTTAATAGCTAGCTAACTAGCCATGCAGTGCGCTAGTGAGCCGTTATAGCTAACTAACGTGTTAGTGTTGCAAAAGACAAAATGAAGACCTCAAATCTGAATCGTATAAAATGGGACAAAACAAAAACAACCAGCTACGTTACAGCAAATAAAATCAAGATGCTCTGTTAACGTTAGCTAATGTCAACGCAACGGGCTTGCTTGTTTGTTAGCCGCAGCTAGCTAGAGCAAAAATAACTAACGTTAGCTAGATAGCAAGCTAGATGTAATACAGTATAGCTAGTTAGATATGTCTGGCTTCCATTAGTTTTTAAAACCAACTAACGTTATTGAAGTCATGAAGATGTTTTAGGTGGTGCCTGATAAATGTGCTGGCTAGCGGTCGTTTGCGGTCTTTTGTTAGCCCATATTTACATAGCTAGTTAGCAAGCGAATGTTTTAAGAATGCTCAGCACAATACACAAATTATTTGAACAAAAATAAATAATTGCCATGTTCTTATTTCCCATAATTCGCTATATATTCTTGCAAATATTTTGGGTGTAAATACATACCGTCAGTTAGCTAGCCAGCTAACGTTACGCTTCAACAAACAACAATGGGACAATGATTAATATTCTGCTAGTAGCACAAACAATGACGTCACTTTCATATGGTAATATAGAATCCTTCAAAATAAAAGCACGCATTTCTAAACATTGAAATGTGGATCTTCTTCTTCGGTGGGGTTTTTGTCAAGTGGCCAGGGTTCCGGTCTAGAAGAACGGTTTCGACTGCTCCTACAGTTTTGCTTCCGTACTGCAGATGCCCGGCACAGAAATACAATTTCCATTCAGGGCCACATAGAGATGTTAGATTTGAAAATTCCTAATAAAACACTTTAGTGCACAAAACATCCATTGAATTATTAAAATACGTTTATATTCATCCAACATCTGCCATGTTTTTCGCTGCTCGCGATGCTCTCTGTGATGTTGGTCGTATAAACTGGATGCAAATGCTGGTCCATATAAACCGGATGCAACCCGGATATAGACGGTCAATGAATCAGCGTATGCAAATGTCAGTAGATTACCTTGAAAACAACGGGCGGACATCTTGGACGCAGTCTCCAATTCTTATTTACCTCAGTGGTTTTAGTAGCCTTGTACGAACCATCCTAATTTAGCGAAACAGAATGTAAGCTCGCCAGATCAGGATGGTTCATATGAGGCTAGGGTTTTAGGGCAGACAACATCCAAAACGTTGTATTGCCGCCCACTACTGTATTCAAAGTTTAAAAAACAAACATATTTGATGGGGGAAAACTAACTTACTCCTCACAACTAAATTAGTAGACAAAACAAAGCAAAACAGACTCCCGCTTCTTCCATTCTTCAAAGTTCCATGTCTTCCCAGTCCGGCTCTGGGGCCTGAGGGTAGTACAGCACCTGACAGCCTTTCATGTAACTCCTTCGCTGAGAAGTCCTCCAATCTCAGAAACCGCTCTGCCGCATCCACAATGATGTCCATCTTTCTAGACTTTTCTCCACTTTGGCAGTGCCGTTGATCACCATAGACATAAAGAGTACAAAGTTCACCTTCTTAACCTGTATAATATTTGGGTCCTGCTGATGACAGTCAAACCCTGTAGCCTGCAGTGAAGGTCTATCCACCACCGTGGACTCTTCAGGACCATTCGCTCCCTCAACCCTTTTGACAGCCGCTGCATATGAAATGTTCTGGTTGGCCCTGACTTTAGCCATTTTCCTTCACCCTCATCGGGCATTCCAATGATGAAGCAACATGGTTCCCTCCACAATTGCAACATTTCACATGATCAAAACTCGAACCACACTCAATATGATCTTCTCCACAACTTTCACACCGTGGCTTATTTCTTCTACAAACACTTTCCACATGTTCAAAGGCACTACAACGATCACAATCTTGGGACAAACGCTCTTACACAATAATTAATATACCCCAACTTCACCTCGATATGGAGGGACTCCGCTTCAAAAAACAAAAGAACAGATACTCTTCACGTTCTCTCCATCAACTACTCAATTCATCCGACGTGCATCAATCACTCCAGGGATATTTTTAATTTCTTCCAATTCGACTTCCCATGAAACGGCAGATATTACCCCCTTGAGGGGTGCCCTGCTCCGAAGAGCTACGCACGACACGACAACATTCTCGACTCGAGTACAACGCAACACAAGCTCTTTCTGCTTATCAGAAGTTCACTAAATCAAAACAAGTCCACTTCTCGTAATCCTTACTGCATTTACTTTACCCATCACTCTTTTTTTGGATATTTCGAATGGATCCGCCCCTCCTCAACAAACCACACTACTACAAGATAAGAAGGGGCATTCGCAGAGAATTCCAATTTGTTTTCCTGCACTACTTTGGTCCTTTTTCCATTCTTTTGGACCATTGTCCTTCTTGCTTTTACCGCCATTAGTTTCAAGTTCACCACCTGCTCCACCTTCCACCATCTTTCACTAGTTCCTAGGAGTCTCCCCCTGACAGCAATGTGGAGAACTAATTCAAGAGATAATACATGTAAATTCGATTTTTATTGTGCTTATAAGCAAATGCAAGAAGGACTTTATGGAAACAATTACAAAAAACATGTAAGACCACTATCGAAAAATACAATGTCCAGATTGGTATGTTCTCAACATTGTGATTTAGAGAAGAAACAATTATACGTGCTGAGGTAAAAGTGGGTTTGGGAATACTCAGTAGGGTCTGTAGAATCTATATATAGTCAGTGGTGGAAAAAGTACCCAATTGTCACACTTGAGTAAAAGTAAAGATATCTTATTAGAAAATGACTCAAGTAAAAGTGAAAGTCACCCAGTAAAATCCTACTTGAGTAAAAGTCTAAAAGTATTTGGTTTTAAATGTACTTAAGTATCAAAAGTAAAAGTAAAAGTATCAATCATTTCAAATTCCTTATATTAAGCAAACCAGACGGCACCATTTTCTTGTTTTTTAAATTTACGGATAGCCAGGGGTGTCAGGGAAAATGTATGGAGTAAAAAGTACATAATTTTCTTTAGGAATGTAGTGAAGTAAAAGTAAAAGTTGTCAAAAATATAAATAGTAAAGTAAAGTACAGATACCCCAAAACACGACTTAAGTAGTACTTTCAAGTATTTTTACTTAAGTACTTTACACCACTGTATATAGTGTTATTTTTTGGCCGACTGAGGTCTAAATATCTAGCAGCACTTTGTACTCCACCCACTCCATTGGTCCCAATACAATACACTATAGGCCTATAAATTACATATTGGCTTATAGAGAAAAAAAGATTCTATGTGCCAAAGTAAAAGTGTGATTAGGATTACTCAGTAGGGTCTGTATAATCTATACCCTGAGTGTACAAAACATTAGTATTGAGTTGCACCCCCACTTTTGCCCTCAGAACAGCTTCAATTTGTCAGGGCATGGACTCTACAAGGTGTCGAAAGCATTCCACAGTGATGCTGGCCCATGTTGACTCCAATGCTTCCCACAGTTGTGTCAAGTTGGCTGAATGTCCTTTGGGTGGTGGACCTTTCTTGATACACATGGAAAACTATTGAGCGTGAAAAACCCAGCAGCGTTGCAGTTCTTGACACAAACCGGTGTGCCTGGGCCCGCCTGGCACCTACTACCATACCCCGTTCAAAGGCACTTACATTTTGTGTCTTGCCCATTCACCCTCTGAATGGCACATATACACATTTCATGTCTCAATTGTCTCAAGGCTTATAAAAATCATTCTTTAACCTGTCTCCTCCCCTTCATCTACACTGATTGAAGTGGATTTACCAAATAACATCAATAAGGGATCATATCTTTCACCTGGATTCACCTGGTCAGTCTATGTCATGGAAAGAGCAGGTGTTCTTATTGTTTTGTAAACTCAGTGTATAGGTTGTTATTTCTTGGTAGACTGAGGTATAAATCCCTAGCAGCACTTTCTACTCCACCCACTCCATTGGCCACAGCGCAATACACTGTTTTTGAAACACCCAATACCTTTTGGGCTGTAGATCAAAAGTAGAGTAAGTCAATGACACTATATATAGATTCTACAGACCCTACTGAGTAATCCCAACCACACGTTTACTTCGGCATATAGAATCGTTTTTTCTCTATAAACCAATATGTCATTTATAAGCCTACAGTGTATTGCTTTGGGACCAATGGAATGGGTGGATTAGAAAGTGATGCTGCATATATAAACCACAGTCATCCAAGAAATAACACTATATATAGATTCTACAGACCCTACTGAGTAATCCCAACCCCACTTTTACCTTGGCACATGTAATATTTGTTTTCTTTATGAGCCAATATGTAATTAATATACAGTGAATGGAGTGGGTGGAGTAAGGAGTCACCAGCACTCTGTATTAAACCCGTTGGTCAGCACAAGAGACCAATTTATGTTTTGCAGACTCTATTGAATAATTCTAATTACATATATTTCTTTAAATATAGCTTTCAACATACCAGTATTGGTGTAAACGTTCTAAAGAAATGCTGGTATAAATATTACAATATTATAAATAAAAGAATGTCAAATTATCCATGAATTGTTTTCAAAGGTGGTTGCAATACTGTGAAAACAGTTGTACTGCACTAGCGTGCCAACAAAATAATCGATTTCTCAAAGTTTAGCTTGTCTTTGCAAGGGGACTCTTATTTTTTATTTACATCCCTCGATCGTGGTGCCAGCATAATATCCTGCTGCTAGGAGAACGGTAATGGGACGATGCTAGCCAGCTTCGATTAGCGGTATTTTCGCTGTGCGATGTCTGCATACATTGTGGCTCCTATTGGCTGCCGCCAACTCATTGGAGCGTCTGATTGGGCGCTTACTTTCCACATCTCTTACTGGAGATGTCGAATGATTGGTCGTCTTTCTAGACACTTCAGAGTTTGAGGGGATTCGATTATTTGGCGCAGGTTGCCCCGGTAGAAGGAGTTTGCACCAGGTGAAAGGTCATTGCATTCGTTTTGGAAACGGGCTGCCTCCGGGGCGTGAGCCAGGTGCCCGGCTATGGCCACCTGGCTCTGGCCAATGGCGAAGTCGGCTCAAAACAAAAGTGATGTAGTAGTATTGAGCACGTGGAGTAATGAGCATTATACCATGGCATTGTTGAATACATGTTTCTGATTGGCTTGAAGAGCATTCTAGAGGTGCATTATTTCCCTTTATAAACTGGGTGGTTCTAGCCCTGAATGCTGATTGGCTGAAAGCTGTGGTATATCAGACCGTAAACCATGGGTATGACACAATATTTATTTTTACTGCTCTAATTACGTTGGTAACCAGTTTATAATAGCAATAAGTCACCTCTGGGGTTTGTGATATATGGCCAATGTGCCACGTTTAAGGGTTGTGTCCTGGCACTCCGCGTTGCGTCGTGCGTAAGAACAGCCCTTAGCCGTGGTATATTGGCCATATACCACACCTCCTCAGGCTTTATTGCTTAAATAAGGCACAGTATATTTGCATGGTAGAATTCAATGGCTGTAGTTCATTCTTACATGTTCTATGTTTGAGCTGCTTTTGAAAGCAAAAGTCGAATTGAAAACATTATTGGTATTGTTGAATTTGATTTTCATAATAGCATGCTAGGACTGAAGGTTTGGTTAGCTAAACTACCAAGTCTGTTTTTTGGTTACCAAGACAACTACTGTCACTATATAGTAAACTTGCTACTGTAGCTACTTCAGTGGATGTTGAACACATTGTCCCTGCAAATGAGCGCGTCGTGGAACACAACTTCCACCTCGTTCATTATTTTCCAGAGAACGCATAGCCCCTTGTTGATTATCCCTTACGTATTCTGTGTTTTCACATGCAAAAGTGATTGCATTTTATAAAAACGCTTTATCTACCTTCCCAATGAAAACTAATTTGAAAATTCAAACATATATGTTATGGTTGACAACACAGTCACGACCTCTGCAGCCAGAATAACAGCAAAGTTTATTGCGTTGCGTTTGTTTAAGCTGTTTATCCCGCTTATACCACAGTTACCAAAAAAAACAATATCAGCACACATCTACCGGTAGATTCTTTTTTACATCTTTGATATTTTAATTTATATAAGTGTAACAGGTCAAAGAATTACAGATTTTTGCAACCGTTCATTTTCTATTTTTTATTTTATTTTGTGAGTTGATTTCACCAAAATATTGTATTGTTCAGCATTTCGTGTAGTTTACAGGTATTGGGAGAGTTAATTGTGTAAGTGCGCCCTCTAGAGTTGGTTTGGTTATATGCGGAGGGGTGTCATGCTTTTCTCAGTCTGCATTGTACTCGGCTGGGAGAGGTATGTGTTCACTTCGGCGTGATATAAACTTGATATACCTGTTAAAACTAAAACGTTTCAGTGCACATAGTAACTTGTATGTATATTATATGATGAGTGTACGTACATTTAATCAAGCTGTGTCGTGAATTTAGCTATTTTTGAGAAATTGCTAACTTAGCTAACCTCGTGTTTTGTTTAGCTGTAAGTTAGCAATCGTCTATCCTCTTGTGATGAAGCCCACGTTGTTCTTTTTATGTTAGGCGGATTCTGGTCGAGGGTAGAGTTTTGAACATTTTCTCTCCTTGATGTTGAACAGGTATGTATTCCCTATATCAGGTTAAAAATATGTGTTCATTTAAAATGTTTTCATGTATTGATTAGTGTTTAATGGCACTGAAAAGTTCAAATGTGAAGGATTACATGTTGCTTCGTGCATATTACTGTATGTATTACCTATTTGAAAGATGGTTTATGTCATGTTGCACAGTATTAATGTAAAGGCTAAAAGCTCAGAGTTTTTGGCAGAGATAACATGCAATATGACACATACATAAGATATACACCAGATGCTATGTTTATTTTCCAATTATGTTGTATTTTATTCCTTGTATTTTTGAATGTGATTATACTCAGTCTGCATTATACTCGGCTGGGAGAGGCGGATTCTGGTCGAGGGTAGAGTTTTGAACATTTTCTCTCCTTGATGTTGAACAGATTGAGAGGGTTGTACACAATAAAGTGCCTTCAAGTACGCCAGTGTCTTGTCTTCAGTGCACCGGAACACAACGCAGTAGTCGGCGACGACCAGACCGCGCCGGCTACATAAGCAAATTCATACTTTCTCAGTTTTTGGTTGCTATAGATGCGACCCCAGACGTTCGCTTGATTAGTTCGATATTTATGGATGTGAACCAGTCGTTCGTTCTTTATGTTCTATTGCCATGCTGTCTGGCAACGTTCTTATCCCCTAGCTAAGGCTAACACATTCATGACCTCTGCTGCCAGAATAACAGCAAAGTAGTTGTTTTCTATTGACATTAATTTGGATAAATCCATAACAATGTGCTGATAATGCCCGATTTTGCCTGGTATAGCTAGAAAATGTTGCCTTCTCATCAGGACACTAAACACTGTTCATTACAAGGAGATCGAATTGCATATCAAACACTAGGTAGACGCTAGCTAAATAGTTTGTTGCTAGCAAACCTGCCAAAATGACAATCAAATTCAAAAATATCAGTTGCTGAAAACAGCTGGTCAAACTACACTGAACAAAAATATAAACGCAACATGTAAAGTGTTGGTCCCATATTTCATGAGCTGAAATAAAAGATCCCAGAAATGTTCTATATGAACAAGCATTTCTCCTTCGCCAAGATAATCCATCCACCTGACAGAAGCTGATTAAACAGCATAATCATTACACAGGTTTTTGCTGGGGACAATAAAAGGGCACTCTAAAATGTGCAGTTCTGTCACACACCACAATGCCACAGATGTCTCAAGTTTTGAAGGAGCGCGCAGTTGGCAAGCTGACTGCAGGATGTTTGCCTGTGCTACAGAAGGCTATATCAGTCCGCTAATACAGGACTAGTAAAGGCCCAGTGCACTACTAAAAATAAAAGACAAAAAATGCACGCATATCAACCAATCAGCATCCAGGATCCAAACAACCCGTTTTATAATTAAGCAATAAAGCATGAGAGAGTGTGGTATATGGTCAATATACCACGGCTAAGGGCTGTTCTTATGTACGACGCAAAGCGGAGTGCCTGGATACAGCCCTTAGCCGTGGTATATTGGCCATATACCATAAACCCCTGAGGTGCCTTTTTATTTGGCGCAGGTTGCCCCGGTAGAAGGAGTTTGCACCAGGTGAAAGGTCATTGCATTCGTTTTGGAAACGGGCTGCCTCCGGGGCGTGAGCCAGGTGCCCGGCTATGGCCACCTGGCTCTGGCCAATGGCGAAGTCGGCTCAAAACAAAAGTGATGTAGTAGTATTGAGCACGTGGAGTAATGAGCATTATACCATGGCATTGTGGAATACATGTTTCTGATTGGCTTGAAGAGCATTCTAGAGGTGCATTATTTCCCTTTATAAACTGGGTGGTTCTAGCCCTGAATGCTGATTGGCTGAAAGCTGTGGTATATCAGACCGTATACCATGGGTATGACGCAATATTCATTTTTACTGCTCTAATTACGTTGGTAACCAGTTTATAATAGCAATAAGTCACCTCTGGGGTTTGTGATATATGGCCAATGTGCCACGTCTAAGGGCTGTGTCCTGGCACTCCGCGTTGCGTCGTGCGTAAGAACAGCCCTTAGCCGTGGTATATTGGCCATATACCACACCTCCTCAGGCTTTATTGCTTAAATAAGGCACAGTATATTTGCATGGTAGAATTCAATGGCTGTAGTTCATTCTTACATGTTCTATGTTTGAGCTGCTTTTGAAAGCAAAAGTCGAATTGAAAACATTATTGGTATTGTTGAATTTGATTTTCATAATAGCAAGCTAGGACTGAAGGTTTGGTTAGCTAAACTGCCAAGTCTGTTTTTTGGTTACCAAGACAACTACTGTCACTATATAGTAAACTTGCTACTGTAGCTACTTCAGTGGATGTTGAACACATTGTCCCTGCAAATGAGCGCGTCGTGGAACACAACTTCCACCTCGTTCATTATTTTCCAGAGAACGCATAGCCCCTTGTTGATTATCCCTTACGTATTCTGTGTTTTCACATGTAAAAGTGATTGCATTTTATAAAAACGCTTTATCTACCTTCCCAATGAAAACTAATTTGAAAATTCAAACATATATGTTATGGTTGACAACACAGTCACGACCTCTGCAGCCAGAATAACAGCAAAGTTTATTGCGTTGCGTTTGTTTAAGCTGTTTATCCCGCTTATACCACAGTTACCAAAAAAAACAATATCAGCACACATATACCGGTAGATTCTTTTTTACATCTTTGATATTTTAATTTATATAAGCAAATTCATACTTTCTCAGTTTTTGGTTGCTATAGATGCGACCCCAGACGTTCGTTTGATTAGTTCGATATTTATGGATGTGAACCAGTCGTTCGTTCTTTATGTTCTATTGCCATGCTGTCTGGCAACGTTCTTATCCCCTAGCTAAGGCTAACACATTCATGACCTCTGCTGCCAGAATAACAGCAAAGTAGTTGTTTTCTATTGACATTAATTTGGATAAATCAATAACAATGTGCTGATAATGCCCGATTTTGCCTGGTATAGCTAGAAAATGTTGCCTTCTCATCAGGACACTAAACACTGTTCATTACAAGGAGATCGAATTGCATATCAAACACTAGGTAGACGCTAGCTAAATAGTTTGTTGCTAGCAAACCTGCCAAAATGACAATCAAATTCAAAAATATCAGTTGCTGAAAACAGCTGGTCAAACTACACTGAACAAAAATATAAACGCAACATGTAAAGTGTTGGTCCCATATTTTATGAGCTGAAATAAAATATCCCAGAAATGTTCTATATGAACAAGCATTTCTCCTTCGCCAAGATAATCCATCCACCTGACAGAAGCTGATTAAACAGCATAATCATTACACAGGTTTTTGCTGGGGACAATAAAAGGGCACTCTAAAATGTGCAGTTCTGTCACACACCACAATGCCACAGATGTCTCAAGTTTTGAAGGAGGCGCAGTTGGCAAGCTGACTGCAGGATGTTTGCCTGTGCTACAGAAGGCTATATCAGTCCGCTAATACAGGACTAGTAAAGGCCCAGTGCACTACGAAAAATAAAAGACAAAAAATGCACGCATATCAACCAATCAGCATCCAGGATCCAAACAACCCGTTTTATAATTAAGCAATAAGGCATGAGAGAGTGTGGTATATGGTCAATATACCACGGCTAAGGGCTGTTCTTATGTACGACGCAAAGCGGAGTGCCTGGATACAGCCCTTAGCCGTGGTATATTGGCCATATACCACAAACCCCTGAGGTGCCTTATTGATTTTATAAATTGGTTACCAACGTAATTGGAGGAGTAAAAATAAATGTTTTGTCATACCTGTGGTATACGGTCTGATATACTACGGCTGTCAGCCAATCATCATTCAGAGCTCGAACAACCCAGTTTATAATAATTGATTGGCCCGTTCATGTCACAGGCCATAGACTGGTGCACCGCAGTTCAGCATAATCGAACTCCCTCAATGTTTCAGTGCGGCCGAAATGAATACATCTTTAAAACCTCTGAAACCTCTGCAAAATCAAAGAAAAAGGGCAAGTAAAATATAATTTATATTAATCAATCAAACATACACTTATTGGAGAGGTTGTGATGGGCTTTGGGATATGGTCATCTCGTCTTTCTAGACGAGTTTTTGTCAGCAGTTGCGTGCATAAAATTTAAATTTCTGAAGATGAAGACATCTTTGCAAGAGCAAAAGCAAAGAAAAGAGGTTGTAAAATACTGTAGTGACACATAGGAACCTCATTAGGAGGTTCGGACGTCTTGGAGGTAACAGTTAAGGTGTTGGCTTTGGTTTGCTGATAGCTGCTTTGATTATAGCAGGCACATTTGTTTGTGTCAAATTTGGAAATATTTGTAAATAATATTTTAAAAAGCAACTCCAAAAAGTGTTAGTTTGTTCCCTGGTCTGCCCCACACATTGGCTGTATTATATGGCCCCACAACAGATCATCATAACCGCTGGCCATTGATGGAGAGTTGCTGTGATTGCATTCACATGTATGGCCTCTTACAGAACATAAAACGGACACTTGCAAACACAACAACATAGCCTATTCCGCAGGCTGTAATAAAACAGAGATAGCCTTTAATAAAACAGTGTAACCACCAGTAACCCAGTCTACCGCCCTTGGTGCACCTAGCCAAGCGTGATGCTGAATCTTTCATGTGGGTCCAAGCCCCCCAGACAGCACAGCATCAATCATCACATTGCCCTCGCGGCTATTGTGTAATTCACAGGTATTGTTGTGCATCTCCTATAACAACCAAGGCCTCCAGCACACACTCGCACCCAGTGGCACACTACGGAGCCCTGAAATCAAGTTTTCTAGACAGGCCAAATTTAACAATGCAAACTCAAGATGACGAATCCTGCGGACCGGGTAGGCCTACAACTGAGGTGTCATCATTTCTGACGTCATAATTGTTATTAGGTAAGATTACATTGGTTGCGTATTTTTCATGACTTTCTTTCACTTGTCATTAAAGCACCACGGAACTGTCCCAGAGCATCATCAAACGGATGCTCGACAAATTTGCCTGACACATCCATCCCAGGCAGAGTTGGAGAAGAGATGTGTGCATTTGTCTCCAGACATCGCGCCCAATAACCAAAATATTCAGATTTCTGGAAACGTTTTATCACGAGCGAAAACAGCCATGGCAGCGGTGGGTGAGTTGCCTCAGATTACCAGGCATTATACTTTTTGGGGCGGTTTCTCGGACTCTGAGCGTAGTCCTGCACTTTTTAGGACTATGCCCGGGAAACCGCCCCTTTATACTGATTTAAATTCGATATTGTCTATCTATTAACTTGATATTTGATATTTCAGATGACAGACAAATGTGGGAGTGGGACCCATATGAAACATCTCAGAAAATAGATTTTATTTATCGACCCAGTTCATCAACACCAGTTTTACCGTAGGCCTGAAAAGATTATTGACTATTCATGAATTAATTTCCATTTCATTATGTTGTTTATATTATTCACATTTAGGCTATGGCTTACTATACATTTTCCCCATTTGTGAAATCCTTTTCAGTCCTACAACGACAAGAGCCTATAGAAACTCCTATGCTCTAGCAGGTCCTGTGGGCGCCACTGTGTACAATGAGGACTTCTGTTGGAAGCCAGCCGCTAAACCTGACAGCATTCGCACAGGATCAGCCTCTGGGAACAGGAGGAACAACCCACATCCCAGTCAGGTACAGAGCCACATCCACACTCAATCCTCTGGACATGAAGTATTTAGTAAAGTATAAACTTCCATCACCTTTTTGCAGAAAGAAAAGCTTCTTAACAAACATTAATCTAACATTTAGCTAACTAACCTGTCTGTATCCTCTGGTGCCCCTATCCAGGGTAGCATTTGAAATGGCACCCTATTCCCTACATAGTGCACTACTTTTGAACAGGGCCCATTGGGCTCTGGTCAAAAGTAGTGCACTGTACACTCTTAGAAAAAGGGTTTCAAAAGGGTTCTTCGGCTGTCCCCATAGGGGAAACATTTTTGGTTTCAGGTAGAGCCATTTTTGGTTCCAGGTAGCCCTTTTGGGTTCCATGTAGAATCCTCTGTAGAAAGGGTTCTACATGGAACTCAAAAAGGTTCTACATGGAACAAAAAGTGTTCTTCAAAAGGGGTTCTCATATGGGGACAGACGAAAAACCCTTATAGTCACAGCCGTATATATTCCCCCTCAAGCCGATACCACGACGGCCCTAAAGGAACTACACTGGCTTTTATGCAAACTGGAAACCACATATCCTGAGGCCGCATTTATTGTAGCTGGGGATTTTAACAAAGCAAATTTAAATAAAACGCTACCAAAGTTCTATAAACACATTGAATGTAGTACTCGCTTAGGTAAAACACTAGATCACTGCTACTCGCCTTTTCGAGATGCCTACAAGGCCCTCCCCCGCCCTCCCTTAAGCAAATCAGATCACGACTTCATTTTGCTCCTCCCTTCCTATAGGCAGAAACTCAAACAGGAAGTACCCGTGCTAAGGTCTATTCAATGCTGGTCTGACCAATCGGAATCCATGCTTCAAGATTGTTTTGATCACACGGACTGGGATATGTTCCGGGTAGCCTCTGAGAATAACAGGTTGACGTTTACATGGACACGGTGACTGAGTTCATCAGGAAGTGTATAGGGGATGTTGTTCCCACGGTGACTATTAAAACCTACCCAAACCAGAAACCGTGGCTAGATGGCAGCATTCACGCAAAATTGAAAGCGCGAACCACCGCATTTAACCATGGCAAGGTGACTGGGAATATGGTTGAATACAAACAGTGTAGTTATTCCCTCTGTAAGGCAATCAAACAGGCAAAACATCAGTACAGAGGCAAAATGGAGTCGCAATTCAACGGCTCAGACACGAGACATATGTGGCAGGGTCTACAGATAATCACCGATTACAAAGGGAAAACCAGCCATGTCGCGGACACCAACGTCTTGCTCCCAGACAAGCTAAATACCTTCTTCGCCCGCTTTGAGGATAACACAGTGCCACCGACGCGGCCCGCTCCCAAGGACTGTGGGCTCTCATTCTCAGTGGCCGACGTGAGTAAGACATTTAAGCGTGTTAACCCTCGCAAGGCTGCCGGCCCAGACGGCATCCCTAGCCGCGTCCTCAGAGCATACACAGACCAGCTGGCTGGAGTGTTTACAGACATATTCAATCTCTCCCTATCCCAGTCTGCTGTCCCCACTTGCTTCAAGATGTCCACCATTGTTCCTGTACCCAAGAAAGCAAAGGTAACTGAACTAAATGACTATCGCTCCGTAGCACTCACTTCTGTCATCATGAAGTGCTTTGAGATTCTAGTTAAGGATCTTATCACCTCTACCTTACCTGACACCCTAGACACACTTCAATTTGCTCACCGCCCCAATAGATCCACAGACGATGCAATCGCCATCGCACTGCACACTGCCCTATCCCATCTGGACAAGAGGAATACCTATGTAAGAGTGCTGTTCATTGACTATAACTCAGCCTTCAACACCATAGTACCCTTCAAGCTCATCATTAAGCTCGGGGCCCTGGGTCTGAACCCCGCCCTGTGCAACTGGGTGCTGGACTTCCTGACGGGCCACCCCCAGGTGGTGAAGGTAGGAAACAACACCTCCACTTCGCTGATCCTCAACACTGGGGCCCCACAAGGGTGCGTGCTCAGCCCCCTCCTGTACTCCCTGTTCACCCATGACTGCGTGGCCAAGCACGCCTCCAACTCAATCATCAAGTTTGCAGACGACACAACAGTAGTAGGCCTGATTACCAACAATGATGAGACAGCCTACAGGAAGGAGGTGAGGGCCCTGGCGGAGTGGTGCCAGGCAAATAACCTCTCCCTCAACATCAACAAAACGAAGGAGCTGATCGTGGACTTCAGGAAACAGCAGAGCGAGCACGTCCCTATCCACATTGACGGGACCGCAGTGGAGAAGGTGGAAAGCTTCAAGTTCCTCGGGCTGACAATCTGAAATGGTCCACCCACATAGACAGTGTGGTGAAGAAGGAGCAACAGAAATTTGGCTTGGCCCCTAAGACCCTCAGAAACTTTTACAGATGCACAATTGAGAGCATCCTGTCGTGCTGTATCACCGCCTGGTACGGCAACTGCACCGCACGCAACCGCAGGGCTCTCCAGAGGGTGGTGCGGTCTGCCGAATGCATCACCGGGGGCAAACTACCTGCCCTCCAGGACACCTACAGCACCCGATGTCACAGGAAGGCCAAAAAGATCGTCAAGGACATCAACCACCCTAGCCAAGGCCTGTTCACCCCGCTATCATCCAGAAGGCGAGGTCAGTACAGGTGCATCAAAGCTGGGACCGAGAGACTGAAAAACAGCTTCTATCTCAAGGCCATCAGACTGTTAAATAGCCATCACTAGCCGGCTACCACCCGGCTAGTCAACCCTGCACCTTAGAGGCTGCTGCCCTATATACATAGACATGGAATCACTGGCCACTTTAATAATGGAACACTAGTCACTTTAATAATGTCACTTTAATAATGTTTACAAACTGCTTTTCTCATCTCATATGTATATACTGTATTCTATTCTACTGTATTTTAGTCAATTCCACTCAGACATTGCTCGTCCTAATATTTATATATTTCTTAATTCCATTATTTTATTTTTAGATTTGTGTATTGTTGTGAATTGTTAGATACTACTGCACTGTTGGAGCTAGGAACACAAGCATTTCGCTGTATGTGACCAATACAATTTGATTTGATTTGATATAAAAAAAAATCCTAAGAGTGCAGGGTGCCATCTGGGAAGCATCCCTGTTATTACTACGTTCTTATTATTGTACCTGCCACGACTTCCTCAGAAGCTGCCTCCTCTCCTTGTTCGGGCAGGCTTCAGCGTTCATCGTCACCGGTCTTCTAACAACTGCCGCTCCTCATCTAATCATTCCATTTGTTTTGTCTTGTTTATTACACACACCTGGTTCCTATCCCCTCACCAGTACCTGTATAAGTGTTCCCTCTGCCCCCTTGTCTTTGTGTGTGATTGTTTATTTTGGAGGTTGGTTTAGCTCGGTGGAGCGCTTGTATTTTGTATCGCCGGGATATTCACCCGTGTGCCTTGTTGTTTCCAGTGCGCTGTATATTTCCGCACTTGAGTGTTTGACGCATTGCTGCGTACCGCTGTGTCAACGGAATAATCCTGTTATTCTGTGATTTACCCTCCTGTGCCTGACTCCTTCAAATCACATCACCACAGTCCCTCTATCATTTATTACTTATAATTCTAAGATCTTTAGGCAGCGATGTATTGTATGAAAGGTGCTAAACATTATAAATGTTTTCCAGTCATTCATGGTGTGGCGACTTCCCAAGGGCCTGAAGCAGAGCTCTGCATGTGGTTGGTCCCCCTGGAAAAGTCCTCCTTTTGAGGAAGAGATCCGAAACGCTCTGACTGCCCAGTACCGGTCCACCTACCAAACTGACTACCTGGGCATGCCTCAAGGTAGAGAGACCAGGGGGCATATCTGTCAATCATCTTAGAGTAGGATTGCTGATCTATGATCAGGTTCCCCCCCTCTCCATGTAATCTTATTCATTAAGCTGTAAAAGGCTTAACTGATCCTAGATCAGGACTCCTACCCCGAGAGGCTTTATGAATATAGGCTCTGATCTGTGTCTGAAATTATACCCACACAACTTTTGTCCAGAGCCACACCCTGTTTCGAAGTACTGGTGTTTCAAAGTTCTCCCCACCATGAGTATCTCTATGACAGAGTATGATACTGTAATAATATACATTACATTACATTACATTACATATCTAATATATGTAGGCTTACAAAAACTGTAAGGGGAAGAAAACAACTATAGGTGGCTCAAACTGAAGATGGAACCCCCCCCCAAACAAATATTTACCAGGATTCAATCAATCAATCAATCAATCAGATAGGGCTATTCCTGATAGCAGAAGTGTTTTTTAATTGTACAGCACATAATATAATTATCAGTGAAGTTGCATGCACTAGATTACTTCTCAGCCAGGTTTGTGTCCGAACTTAACAGATCTTGCCATGTAACGGTTCAGTTTCGAAATAACTCTTCTGTGGAACTAAAGCGCAATTCTGAAAGCGCTATCTCGAAACCATTACCTGCAATTGATTGAATCCCGGTAATTATGAGTTTTGGGGGGTTTTGTCTTTGAGCATTAGACAGCAGAACAACTTCACTCTAGTTGTTTGTTACCCCTTACAGCGTTCCCCTTACAAGTTTTCACTTGTGCACTTCCGTCTTTTTACAGGACTTCAGTTGAACCACCCGATTCTCGCTCCGCTGAACCACAAACGCCAAGTCCCTCACTGCACGCACACAGAGATGAGGCACAACTACCGCCAGCCCAGGCAACAGTCTGAACTGCAGGGCAACATGTCTCGCTACGGCAGTAACGCACTGCACGGCGTGGCCCCCAAGGGTATAGGTAAGTTATGGGATGCCTGGCTGCATCCTATGAGTAGAGTGAAGTTGCCCCTAGACAGTGATCTTGAGTCAGTTTTGTATTTTCCCCACTAATCGTTAAGGTTAGGATTGGGGGAGGGGAAGCTGATCCTAGATCTGTACCTAGTGGAAACACGAGCCATCCTATAAGGCAGTGGTGGCCACTGATTGGCTGAATACCCGGGGCACGAGGTGCTTGGAGTTGTCAACAAATCAGCATGACAGAAATATGATGCCAAGTTTTTGAACTACCAGTAGTTTCTTTGAGAAGATATATAAAGCAATCTGTGCATTTGAACAACAGCATAAATACACCTATTTCACTTTTGCATGTCAAAAACGGAATGACCACTGCTGCACATGCTGCCACTGTTTTCAACAGATTAGATTATACTATTTAGAACGAGCAGTCAGCTCACTTCACTTCATGAACCAGTGCACTAGGGAGAATGCAACAAGCATACAGATGCAACAAGTGAAAACACATTATCTAACTGGAGATAGCTAGCTAACATAATGTCACAAAGCATGATGCGCTAGCCAGTTAATTTTCATTCTGAAATAACTTCATATTTCCGATTTAGTCAGATATTCGTTTAGAAAGTATTGAAATCAGCATAGGAGCTAACTAACTAGAAAGCTATAGCTAGCTAGCTGCTTATCAAAGGTAGATAACTGGTTAATTTGACCAAAAAATCTCATTGTTTCTCAAAATTACTGTAGCTGGCTAATTAATTTGATAATGCTTTGTGAATCATCCGGTTTTCTGCTGTTTTAGTCCACACAACATGTCACCCTATCACCTACAGTAGAACCTGATGAACAACATGGGGGGAAACAATCAAATTGGCCATGCTTTTTTGTCCTACCAGATCCGCGATGAGAAAGTTCTAGCTAGTTTATCCCTCTGTCCTTTGACTCTTGTTGGAGGTAGTTGTCCGGTTTATCAGGTCCCAGGCTCCCATGACTATTACGATGATTTATTTACAAGTTAATTATTGCTTTTTGCTTTAGCGCCGTCTGTACCTGATAGACCAGATCTAGTCTCACGTGCAGAAGTAAGCCGTCTGGCACGAGAGACTCATTTGAATTGCAGCAAATGTGCTTTAAAACTGCTAAATGATCTATATGACCCATGACAAAATGTGTAGGAAATTAACTCTAAAATGCACAAGGTGGGGCCCCCCCCAACAAAATGTAGCCTAGGACCTCCAACAGGCGAGGGCTGGCTCTGACTGCATGTGTGGGTATGAATGTTGGTATGCAGACTGCGGTCCCTCATGATGAGTTCGGATTTTTTGTGGCCCCCACCCCCATCAAAGTTGCCCATCCCTGATATACGGAATAGGGTGCCATTTAATATTTTCCCACGCTGCACAATGTTGCTCATGGCTTAACTCAGGGGTAAAATAAGGCTAAAATACCTACCTGGCTAATCACTTAGAGCTCTCAGTGTATCTCTCACCCCTTTCTGTTCCAGTTCCTACTGTTGTTCATGGTCACATCCACAACCAGGAGAACAGGTCCCAGTTGACCACCTACGACAGACACTTTGGAGGGAAAACGACTGATGTCTCGGCCGTGCTCCGCTCTCTACAACCCCAAGTGCTCCAGCAGTTCTGCAGACATCTACCTGACAAAGGTGAGCTATGGACTCTTATTATCAACTCTGACCCTATACTCCTAGTTACAAATCACTTCCCTGTTTGGTTGCTTGAAGTTGCCAATAAATGCTGATACTGGGTCAGTTTTGCATTTTCCCCACTAATGGTTAAGGTTAGGATTGGGGCAGGGGAATCTGATCCTAGATCTGTACCTAAGGGAAACTTCACCCTGTATTTATGTTGACTGGTGTGTTGTTGTGTTTACAGATAAGGAGATTGTGCAGACATTTTTGCACCGAGCGCCCCCTGTCGGCCAGGTGAAGAGAGGGCCAAAGCCACATGTCCTCCCTCCTGCGTTGTCCAGGTCAGAGTGGATGTCTGACTGGCCTGGGCCCCTGTGATACTTAACTTTCTGTAGCATCCCCCCACAATCATGTGACAACCAGAGGCACAGTCTAGTTAACAAGTGCCTTTGTGGAATTGTGTGTACGAGTGTTTATGCTGTGTTTGTGAGTTTTATTTGCAGTGTTGTAACATTTCTGAAAATAAAGCCAATTAATCTAATGCAACGATACTTCCGTTTTACGTCTTCAATCTTACTATAACAGTACTGAATAACACCATTGTGTTACTTTTTTAGCATGCTGTACTGTAGATATCATAGAAGTGCAGTTTTACTTGCTTTGTTTTATCTAGTTGAATCAAATGCTTCTTTGGGACGGTGTTACCATAATTCCAAAACCAAACCTCAGATTTATCAATAGTAGGCCTACTTTTTTAGAAGGCGTCAGAATGAGGTTTCAGAGACAGTCAGTAGTGTAATACCATCATTATAACATGGTAGTACGAAAATGTATGCACCCATTACCGTAAGTCGCTCTATGTCACGTTGCTGTGGATTGGTGTGGTGTAGAATCAGGCGCAGGAAGCAGAGGATAAGTCCAACAAGACTTTACTAGAGCACACAAAAAATAATCCAAACAGCCCGGAGGCAAAAAAGACGCACACAGGCGTAAAATAGCGAGCGCACACACAGGTGCGAAAATACTCTCCTAACACAAGGAGGAAGCTATGGAAATAGCGTACCGACACGGGTAGCGCAAACACGACACGAACAATTACACACAACACTAAACTAACAACAAGGAAACTAAATAGGGTGCTAAATGAGACATAACACAAAACAGGTGTGACTAACAGACAAAACCAATCAAACAAGAAACATAGAGCGGTGGCAGCTAGTACTCCGGAGACGACGACCGGCGAAACCTGCCCGAACAAGGAGGAGGAGCCGCCTCGGCCGAAACCGTGACACTCTAGTTAAGAGCGCCTGTTAAAATGTATGCACCCACTACCGTAAGTCGCTCTAGTTAAGAGCGTCTGTTAAAATGTATGCACCCACTACCGTAAGTCGCTCTAGTTAAGAGCGCCTGTTAAAATGTATGCACCCACTACCGTAAGTCGCTCTAGTTAAGAGCGCCTGTTAAAATGTATGCACCCACTACCGTAAGTCGCTCTAGTTAAGAGCGTCTGTTAAAATGTATGCACCCACTACTGTAAGTCGCTCTAGTTAAGAGCGTCTGTTAAATTACTAAATTGTAAAAAGTAAACGTAGTAACATGACAATAACACAAGTTTACACCAATAGGCCGGTGCCCTTTAGATCTAATCCAAGGAACTGACAGTATTAGCAGAAATGCATCCAGTAGTTATCTTAGTATCTTAGTTACCAGAGAGTATCTTAGTTACCAGAGAGCCACCAACGTGAGTCCAGGTGAAATGCTAGTGTCAGGTAATGTGAGACCTGGAGAAGCAGAGGCTGTGGGCTGGACTGGCTCTGAAGGGCTGAGCTCCTCCATTTGCCTCCACTCTAACAGACAACCGAACAATGGACCAGGCTGACTGACAGACAGACAGACAGACAGACAGACAGACAGACAGACAGAGAGACAGACATACAAACAAAGACTACTGGGATGCCACTGAGCAAGAAAGTTTGCCCTTCTTCAGCTGCTGGGAAACTAGAGATTCAGAATGTGTCCAGGTAGTCTCCTGTCCGTTTGAGAGTCAGTCATGAGCCACTGCGTTGTTGTTGTTTTTAACAGCAGATCAGCCGTGATTCCATGCTGATTTTCTAATTAATTATCAACGATTTTGTTCTGCTGTTTTCTACTGTGGGCTTTCATCTCAGCATGGGGCTGGGTTGAGTTGGTTGACGGGGTGATTTGGATTGAGTCTTCTGCGTTGTTGCACTGCCATGTTGTTGCTCTCCACAGGAGCAGAACGGCTGTTTTTCAGAGCCTGTTGACTGTTGTCAAGGAGGCGCGCTCGTTGGCACAGCTCTACATTTACCACGTAGCACTGGAAGCCTAATTAATTTGAGCTCCGATAAATACATTTCCCCAGATGTTATTAGATTTTAATGCTGTTATTCCTAGCCCCCCTCCTACCTTCTGTTTTGGTAAACACAATTTAATTGCCAGAGCATGCAGAGTTTGTCGTAAAAACAGTCTTGGCTGTGTCAAGCAAAGTTTATAACCTCACAGAGAAATTCTGCTATACACACAGACTCCTGCTGATGTACAGTAGTTATCTAGCGCATATTACGCAAGGAACAACTTGCAACCCCTGTCTTCTCTGAGTCTGGTTGGTTTGTCTGTAAGGCTTTTGAGACTGACTCTTTTTATCTGGTGGATGTAGCTGCAAACAGGGCTTTCCTCCCTCTCACAGCATTGACTCTAAGCTCTAAGTCTCTAAGGCTGCGTTTATACAGCCAGCCCATTTCTGATTTTTTTCCCACTAATTGGTCTTTTGACGAATCACATCAGATCTTTTCACATCAGATCTATTTCAGAATTGATCTGATTGGTCAAAAGACCAATTAGTGAAAAAAATATCAGAATTGGGCTGCCTGTGTACATTTTTTCTTCCTATAAATTGTCTTTTGACCAATCAGATCAGCTCTGAAAAAGATCTGTTGTGAAAAGAGCTGATGTGATTCGTCAAAAGACCAATTAGTGGGAAAAATATCAGAATTTGGCTGCTTGTGTAATGAGCGAGGTAAGGTTGGATCCCCTCTAAGTCACAGCACCAATTACACAACACCATGAAGTCAGAGACCTGGGATTTATACTGTAATTATTACAGATTTGCATATTTAAAGTTTGGAAGTTAAACCAGAACTTGCATAAAGCACTTCCTTCTGCGTAGACATGCCACCCACAGACAAAATTATTACAATGATTAACCTTTATTTATTTTAATGTTTACCAGTCCAGAAACAACCCTATCCCCTTCCTCCTTGGCAATTGTGAACATCTGAAAGGATTTGATTGGTACAGTGAAAGTCCTACCAAGCCTATCAGAGGGCAAGGTGGAGCTACTACCATTTTTTGTTTGTGTCTATCATTTCATGCCTAGGGGCTGTAGGGTTTGGCCCCGTTTTAATATTTGAACAATGCACCCTTCTATCTTCCTTGAATAGACGTAGGCTTTTTAATAATTCACTTGAATATTTATCCTCGTTGTAGGTCTTCTAAACTCATTTTGGGAGATGAATGTGGTTTGATGTTGTGTGATTATTATATGGTCTGTAACTTCCTGTCTACCAACCCATTACCCTCCTCATACCCTGGGTGGTGTTACCAGGCATTGGTTACCAGCCAGCAGCAGAGGAAGGTTTGTTGGGCACCTGTTACTTAGAGACAGGTATAGACAGACGTCAGGGTTGCTAACGGATCAGTGGCCTGCCTGTTCACTATCCATGAACGTGTCTCCATGAGGATCTAACAAGCTCTGGAATAGTGGAAGTGCAAATGTCATTTTCTTTTAATTGCTTCTCTCCAGCAAAACTCAGACAGCCTTGCTGAATAAAAAACGATTTGAGTACTGGTGCCTAAAAAGTTAATGTTACACAAACATTAAAATATTTTTTTTACTCGTTTGACCCATCTATGAATTTGAGAGGGGTTCAATTTCTCCAGCCCCATCCCTTAGCTTTATACCAAACTGATTGGTAGTCATTGGGCTGAAACGCTGACTGACTGACTCATAGAATCTCTGTGATGATGCGTTTAACCTGAAGGTGTCAGTAGAGTGTCAGCTAAGGTCCTGCCTCGTACCACAAAATTGAAGCAGATACCCACAAGAGGAATCAATTTGAGGTTATGACAGAAATGACATTTTGAATCAAGTTGAGAATCAATTTTGTCATTACCTGACAGGGCTTCGGGCAGGCAGCGAATTAGTGGCAATTTATCAGGACCAGTGAAAGCTGTGTTTTAGATCCGAACTAAAACAAACACAATTACTGGGTCTTGCTAAAAGGACTGATACAAATATCAGCATTCAACCTGACTGGAGAGAAGGGAGCAGCCCTGATGTTGGTCCCAAACTGTCACTACAGCGTTAGGAGTCAATTAAGTCCCTTCCAGAAATCCAGGAATGGAATTGAAAATAATAATTCATGAATTGACTGTATTGAAAACGGAATTTACCCAATCCCTGGCCACTACAGTTGTCTGTCTATCACTGTCTCTTCTTAATAGACTGTCACTGGAATTAACACTGAACATTGCTCTATTCAGTAAAGTCAGACAATAGTGAAACAGAGCAATATTAGGTGTGGATTCCAGGCTAGCCTCTTCTGGCTTTGGTCATCTAATGAGAATAAACAACAACAATAAACAATAAAGTCCAGCAACCTTACATTTTGGGTTCTGATGGTATCAGGCAGAGGTTAGGTTATATTCTTCAAGAATCAATGGCCATATATCATTCAATTAAAAGTAAAACAATTGATGTAGCAATCCCAGATTGCCCCTTTAAGTACTTCCATGTGATAGCAGGTACATTCTGCCTATCAGAGTCCAATCAGTCAGTAGAATGATTTGGAGAGCAATGGGGTCTTATATAAATAATGATTGTCCTGCACTGCTAAACAATATGAATGCTTTGTGGTCCTTTATAGAACATTTTGAGGGCTATATGAAACAAACCATTTAACCCTTTTTGGTTCTATTTAGCACCATTTATTCTAGCAGTGTGATGCCTCCTGTTAGAACCATGGTTTGATGCCGAGTAGTGTGGTTAAACATGTTTCAAATGCACCCAAAATGTAATGATTGATTAACTTCTCTATCTCCACTAGTAAGTTAACTGTTGATATACAGTACATACCTATATTTCCCATCAGTAAACTATGAAATTAATGTTGTGCCATGTTAGCCAGAGTCCTCTCTCAGCCTCGTCCCCTCCGCTGCCTTGTATCTCTAGCGCTCCGAGTTCATTCATTGGCTGGTAAGTGAAGTCTATCATGGGCTGTGAGTTCATTAATTGGCTGGTAAGTGGAGTCTATCATGGGCTGTGAGTTCATTCATTGGCTGGTAAGTGGAGTCTATCATGGGCTGTGAGTTCATTCATTGGCTGGTAAGTGGAGTCTATCATGGACTGTGAGTTCATTCATTGGCTGGTAAGTGAAGTCTATCATGGGCTGTGAGTTCATTCATTGGCTGGTAAGTGGAGTCTATCATGGGCTGTGAGTTCATTCATTGGCTGGTAAGTGAAGTCTATCATGGGCTGTGAGTTCATTCATTGGCTGGTAAGTGAAGTCTATCATGGGCTGTGAGTTCATTCATTGGCTGGTAAGTGAAGTCTATCATGGGCTGTGAGTTCATTCATTGGCTGGTAAGTGGAGTCTATCATGGGCTGTGAGTTCATTCATTGGCTGGTAAGTGGAGTCTATCATGGGCTGTGAGTTCATTCATTGGCTGGTAAGTGAAGTCTATCATGGACTGTGAGTTCATTCATTGGCTGGTAAGTGAAGTCTATCATGGGCTGTGAGTTCATTCATTGGCTGGTAAGTGGAGTCTTTCATGGGCTGTGAGTTCATTCATTGGCTGGTAAGTGAAGTCTATCATGGGCTGTGAGTTCATTCATTGGCTGGTAAGTGGAGTCTATCATGGGCTGTGAGTTCATTCATTGGCTGGTAAGTGAAGTCTATCATGGGCTGTGAGTTCATTCATTGGCTGGTAAGTGGAGTCTATCATGGGCTGTGAGTTCATTCATTGGCTGGTAAGTGGAGTCTATCATGGGCTGTGAGTTCATTCATTGGCTGGTAAGTGAAGTCTATCATGGGCTGTGAGTTCATTCATTGGCTGGTAAGTGAAGTCTATCATGGGCTGTGAGTTCATTCATTGGCTGGTAAGTGAAGTCTATCATGGGCTGTGAGTTCATTCATTGGCTGGTAAGTGAAGTCTATCATGGGCTGTGAGTTCATTCATTGGCTGGTAAGTGGAGTCTATCATGGGCTGTGAGTTCATTCATTGGCTGGTAAGTGGAGTCTATCATGGGCTGTGAGTTCATTCATTGGCTGGTAAGTGGAGTCTATCATGGGCTGTGAGTTCATTCATTGGCTGGTAAGTGGAGTCTATCATGGGCTGTGAGTTCATTCATTGGCTGGTAAGTGGAGTCTATCATGGGCTGTGAGTTCATTCATTGGCTGGTAAGTGGAGTCTATCATGGGCTGTGAGTTCATTCATTGGCTGGTAAGTGGAGCCTATCATGGGCTGTGAGTTCATTCATTGGCTGGTAAGTGAAGTCTATCATGGGCTGTGAGTTCATTCATTGGCTGGTAAGTGGAGCCTATCATGGGCTGTGAGTTCATTCATTGGCTGGTAAGTGGAGTCTATCATGGACTGTGAGTTCATTCATTGGCTGGTAAGTGGAGTCTATCATGGGCTGTGAGTTCATTCATTGGCTGGTAAGTGGAGTCTATCATGGGCTGTGAGTTCATTCATTGGCTGGTAAGTGGAGTCTATCATGGGCTGTGAGTTCATTCATTGGCTGGTAAGTGGAGTCTATCATGGGCTGTGAGTTCATTCATTGGCTGGTAAGTGGAGTCTATCATGGGCTGTGAGTTCATTCATTGGCTGGTAAGTGGAGTCTATCATGGGCTGTGAGTTCATTCATTGGCTGGTAAGTGGAGTCTATCATGGGCTGTGAGTTCATTCATTGGCTGGTAAGTGGAGTCTATCATGGGCTGTGAGTTCATTCATTGGCTGGTAAGTGAAGTCTATCATGGGCTGTGAGTTCATTCATTGGCTGGTAAGTGAAGTCTATCATGGGCTGTGAGTTCATTCATTGGCTGGTAAGTGGAGTCTATCATGGACTGTGAGTTCATTCATTGGCTGGTAAGTGGAGTCTATCATGGGCTGTGAGTTCATTCATTGGCTGGTAAGTGGAGTCTATCATGGGCTGTGAGTTCATTCATTGGCTGGTAAGTGAAGTCTATCATGGGCTGTGAGTTCATTCATTGGCTGGTAAGTGAAGTCTATCATGGGCTGTGAGTTCATTCATTGGCTGGTAAGTGAAGTCTATCATGGGCTGTGAGTTCATTCATTGGCTGGTAAGTGGAGTCTATCATGGGCTGTGAGTTCATTCATTGGCTGGTAAGTGGAGTCTATCATGGGCTGTGAGTTCATTCATTGGCTGGTAAGTGGAGTCTATCATGGGCTGTGAGTTCATTCATTGGCTGGTAAGTGGAGTCTATCATGGGCTGTGAGTTCATTCATTGGCTGGTAAGTGGAGTCTATCATGGGCTGTGAGTTCATTCATTGGCTGGTAAGTGGAGTCTATCATGGGCTGTGAGTTCATTCATTGGCTGGTAAGTGGAGTCTATCATGGGCTGTGAGTTCATTCATTGGCTGGTAAGTGGAGTCTATCATGGGCTGTGAGTTCATTCATTGGCTGGTAAGTGGAGTCTATCATGGGCTGTGAGAATTGATCTGTCAACTTTCCACCTCTCCTTGTTGTTTTACTCTTCTGCATTATCCAGAGGAAATGGAACAACTATGAGAAAGAAAATCCACTTCCATTTTTAGCTTATCGTATTCAGTATTAAAACACTGCTTTGATCTGAAGTTTCTGTTAATTCCTTTGTGGAAGTACTTTCAAAAAATATAATTTGTGACACTATTTATTATTTGACCATGCTTGTCACTTATGAACATTTTTGAACATCTTGGCATGGTTCTGTTATAATCTCCACCCGGCACAGCCAGAAGAGGACTGGCCACCCCTCATAGCCTGGTTCCTCTCTAGGTTTCTTCCTAGGTTTTGGCCTTTCTAGGGAGTTTTTCCTAGCCACCGTGCTTCTACACCTGCATTACTAGCTGTTTGGGGTTTTAGGCTGGGTTTCTGTACAGCACTTCGAGATATTAGCTGATGTACGAAGGGCTATATAAAATAAAATTGATTGAATAATTGATATTTTATTTTTCAAATAGATTGAGCAGAGAGTATCCCTTGAAAGCCTGACAAAGCTCAACCTGGCCTTTGAGGTACATTTCTGCTATGGTTTGAGAATGTGTTGTTGGATGACCTAGAATTATCATTCCTTATGGATATATGCGTTGAATTCCAATCGAACCCTAGCCAATCCTGTAGATCTGAGAGGATTGGTAGGCGGAAGCAATTTGGCGACATTTCTATCCAGCCAATCAGAATGCAAGATGAAGCTATTACTATAATGCCTATCCAATCCTCAAATCAGAAGTAAATAGGATGTAGGGGCTTGGGGTCGATTTGGAATTCAGTGATCCAATGCATTTAATGACACCTTCTCCTCTGCAGGAATTTGAAATGGGTGGCTTAAGATCCCTGGACGTGTTGAACTTTGGGCTGGTAGTGTTAAGTGTTAAGGCTTACACAACATAGACCCAACTTTTAATTATCGGACAGATAGATGAATAAATTATTGGATCTCTGTCTCTGTCTCTCTGTCTCTCTGTCTCTCTGTCTCTCTGTCTCTCTGTCTCTCTGTCTCTCTGTCTCTCTGTCTCTCTGTCTCTCTGTCTCTCTGTCTCCCTGTCTTCCTGTCTCTCTGTCTCTGTCTCTGTCTCTGTTTCTGTCTCTGTCTCTGTCTCTGTCTCTGTCTCTGTGTCTCTCTGTCTCTGTCTCTCTGTCTCTCTGTCTCTGTCTCTCTGTCTCTCTGTCTCTCTGTCTCTCTGTCTCTCTGTCTCCCTGTCTCTGTCTCTGTCTCTGTCTCTGTCTCTCGGTCTCTCTGTGTCTCTGTCTCTCTGTCGCTGTCTCTCTGTCTCTCTGTCTCTCTGTCTCTATCTCTGTCTCTATCTCTGTCTCTGTCTCTCTGTCTCTCTGTCTCTCTGTCTCTCTGTCTCTGTCTCTGTCTCTGTCTCTGTCTCTGTCTCTCTGTCTCTCTGTCTCTGTCTCTCTGTCGCTGTCTCTGTGTCTCTGTCGCTGTCTGTCTCTGTCTCTGTTTCTGTCTCTGTCTCTGTCTCTGTCTCTGTCTCTGTCTCTCTGTCTCTGTCTCTGTCTCTGTCTCTGTGTCTCTCTCTCTGTCTCTGTCTCTTTCCCCTTACAGTGGAATGGTGACTGCCTGAGGAAAGCAATTGACAAGAACAAATTCATTTCAAAATAATAAGTACACTTTACATGAAACTGGCATTCAAAATGTTTGGGTTTGATTCCATGGCAAACAAAGATTTTGTTTTAGCCTGGTCCCAGGAATTAAATTTGATACCCCATTTATAGAGTATACTATACAGTGCCTTGCAAAAGTATTAACCCCCCTTGGTGTTTTTCCTATTTTGTTGCATTACAACCTGTAATTGAAATAGATTCTTATTTGGATTCATGTAATGGATATACACAAAATAGTCAAAATTGGTGAAGTGAAATGAAAAAAATATGCACGCTCAATTTTCTTTTTTTTGGGTCTTATTTCTTGTTTGTTTCACCCAAAAAATTATTTTGCATCTTCAAAGTGGTAGGCATGTTGTGTAAATCAAATGATACAAACCCCCAAAAAATCCATTTTAATTCTAGGTTGTAAGGCAACAAAATAGGAAAATTGCCAAGGGGGTGAATACTTTCGCAAGCCACTGTACATACATGTATGTCACAACTGCTGATGATCACTCTTGAGTTGCACTTCTATCATTGCGCCACACATGCTTTTAATAACTATTATCTCAATATCTCAAATATTGTCTCATGTTATTTGTCATATGTATTCGCACTGCTTGCCTGCATTATTGCCTATTGCAGCTTGTGGGACAAATAAAATGCTATATTGATTTGACATTGCCCTATCTCCTGCAGGATGAGTTACACAGAGAAGGAGGAGTGAGTGTGGTGTGAGAAACAGGTGCCGTTTTCCTGCCCGTCACGGTCAGGGCACTGTGACATGGAGAGCCCGTTCTGCGTGTCCACTACACCCCCGATGGCACCATCGCCACCGTCCATCTACTGCTGGAGCTCAACCTGAAGAGGGTGTGTGTGTGTGTGTGTGTGTGTGTGTGGCGCAGTGGTCTAAGGCACTGCATCGCAGTGCATCGCAGTGCTAACTGTGCCACTAGAGATCTTGGTTCGAATCCAGGCTCTGTCGCAGCCGGCCGCGACCGGGAGACTCATGGGCGGCGCACAATTGGCCCAGCGTTGTCCAGGGTAGGGGAGGGAATGGCCGGCAGGGATGTAGCTCAGTTGATAGAGCATGGCGTTTGCAACGGCAGGGTTGTGGGTTCGATTCCCACGGGGGGCCAGTATAAAAAAAATATGTATTCACTAACTGTAAGTCGCTCTGGATAAGAGCGTCTGCTAAATGACTAAAATGTAAGTGTGTGTGTGGCAGTGACTCAGTGAGTAGTTTTGAAGTGTGAGGATGTAGACTTGTCCTTTTTGATATAGGATCACACACTTCTCAGAGGAGCATGTAGCTGTTATAGTTGGGAAATGTGTTTAGAATTTTGCATGAATTAAATTAAATGACTTGCTTTGAGTGCAGTATGAAAGACCTGTGAGCAGAAAAACAAAAATGGGCAACTGATTTTATCGCCATGCCACAGTACAACAAACTTATCATCGGAACAGGGTAAGAACTGTATTGTATGTTTCAGAATGTAGGCTTAGCTGAAAAGTAACTAGAGAATTACTTTTGTACAAATTACTTGCTTTTAGTGTCTTGTGTTAGTGCATCCTGTTGCTATGCACTCTCTTGACAACATCTGTGTTCGACCGCTGCTCGTGGTCACGTCCCATATCGCTGAGTCTCAGTTGAACAGAGGCGTGACCTGTTATTCTCATGGTACCAGTTAGAGTGTGCGTCCCAAATGGCACCCTATTCCCTATATAGTGTAGAACTTTTGACCATGGGCCCTGTTCAAAAGAAGTGCACTAGGCCCAGGGAATAGCGTGCCATTTGGAATGCACACAGGGACAACATTCCTGCCGGTGTGCCCTGTGTTACAGAGACAGAGAGACCCAGTTGTATGAGCTGTCCTCTCTAGAGCCTTACTGTCAGAACACACACAGGCAACCTGCACCATGTCTCACTAATACCAGATGACACACTGGCAGCCTAAACCATGTCTCACTAATACCAGAACACACACAGGCAGCCTGCACCATGTCTCACTAATACCAGATGACACACTGGCAGCATGCACCATGTCTCACTAATACCAGATGACACACTGGCAGCCTGCACCATGTCTCACTAATACCAGATGACACACTGGCAGCCTGCACCATGTCTCACTAATACCAGATGACACACTGACAACCTAAACCATTTCTCACTAATACCAGATCACACACTGGCAGCCTGCACCATGTCTCACTAATACCAGATGACACACTGACAACCTAAACCATTTCTCACTAATACCAGATCACACACTGGCAGCCTGCACCATGTCTCACTAATACCAGATGACACACTGACGACCTAAACCATTTCTCACTAATACCAGATCACACACTGGCAGCCTGCACCATGTCTCACTAATACCAGATCACACACTGGCAGCCTGCACCATGTCTCACTAATACCAGATTAAACACTGACAACCTAAACCATTTCTCACTAATACCAGATCACACACTGGCAGTCTGCACCATGTCTCACTAATACCAGATCACACACTGGCAGCCTGCACCATGTCTCACTAATACCAGATCACACTGGCAGCCTGCATCATCTCTCACTAATACCAGATCACACACTGGCAGCCTAAACTATGTCTCACTAATACCAGATCACACACTGGCAGCCTGCACCATGTCTCACTAATACCAGATCACACACTGGCAGCCTGCACCATGTCTCACTAATACCAGATCACATACTGGCAGCCTGCACCATGTCTCACTAATACCAGATCACACACTGGCAGCCTGCATCATGTCTCACTAATACCAGATCACATACTGGCAGCCTGCACCATGTCTCACTAATACCAGATCACACACTGGCAGCCTGCACCATGTCTCACTAATACCAGATCACACACTGGCAGCCTAAACCATGTCTCACTAATACCAGATATCACACTGGCAGCCTGCACCATGTCTCACTAATACCAGATCACACACTGGCAGCCTAAACCATGTCTCACTAATACCAGATCACACACTGGTGTTCTGCACCATGTCTCACTAATACCAGATCACACACTGGCAGCCTAAACCATGTCTCACTAATACCAGATCACACACTGGCAGCCTTCACCATGTCTCGCTAACACACTGGTTCCCACACTGGCAGCCTAAACCATGTCTCGCTAATATGAGGTGACACACTGGCAGCTTGCACCATGTCTCACTAATACCAGATCACACACTGACAGCCTGCACCATGTCTCACTAATACCAGATGACACACTGACAACCTAAACCATGTCTCACTAATACCAGATCACACACTGGCAGCTTCCATCATGTCTCACTAATACCAGATCACACACTGGCAGCCTGCACCATGTCTCACTAATACCAGATCACACACTGGCAGCCTGCACCATGTCTCACGAATACCAGATCACACACTGGCAGCCTGCACCATGTCTCACTGATACCAGATCACACACTGGCAGCCTAAACCATGTCTCACTAATACCAGATCACACACTGGTGTTCTGCACCATGTCTCACTAATACCAGATCACACACTGGCAGCCTAAACCATGTCTCACTAATACCAGATCACACACTGGCAGCCTTCACCATGTCTCGCTAACACACTGGTTCCCACACTGGCAGCCTAAACCATGTCTCGCTAATATGAGGTGACACACTGGCAGCCTGCACCATGTCTCACTAATACCAGATCACACACTGGCAGCCTGCACCATGTCTCACTAATACCAGATTACACACTGGCAGCCTAAACCATGTCTCACTAATACCAGATCACACACTGGCAGCCTGCACCATGTCTCACTAATACCAGATCACACACTGGCAGCCTGCACCATGTCTCACTAATAACAGATCACACACTGGCAGCCTGCACCATGTCTCACTAATACCAGATCACACACTGGCAGCCTGCACCATGTCTCACTAATACCAGATCACACACTGGCAGCCTGCCCCATGTCTCACTAATACCATATCACACACTGGCAGCCTGCACTGTGTCTCACTAATACCAGATCACACTGGCAGCCTGCACCATGTCTCACTAATACCAGATCACACACTGGCAGCCTAAACCATGTCTCACTAATACCAGATCACACACTGGCAGCCTGCACCATGTCTCACAAATACCAGATCACACACATTTGCAGCCTGCACCATGTCTCAATAATACCAGATCACACACTGGCAGCCTAAACCATGTCTCACTAATACCAGATCACACACTGGCAGCCTGCACCTTGTCTCACTAATACCAGATCACATATTGGCAGCCTGCACCATGTCTCACTAATACAAGATCACACACTGGCAGCCTGCACCATGTCTCACTAATACCAGATCACACACTGGCAGCCTAAACCATGTCTCACTAATACCAGATCACACACTGGTGTTCTGCACCATGTCTCACTAATACCAGATCACACACTGGCAGCCTAAACCATGTCTCACTAATACCAGATCACACACTGGCAGCCTTCACCATGTCTCGCTAACACACTGGTTCCCACACTGGCAGACTAAACCATATCTCACTAATACCAGATCACACACTGGCAGCCTGCACCATGTCTCACTAATACCAGATCACACACTGGCAGCTTAAACCATGTCTCACTAATACCAGATCACACACTGGCAGCTTGCAACATGTCTCACTTATACCAGATCAGACACTGGCAGCCTGCACCATGTCTCACTAATACCAGATCACACACTGGCAGCCTAAACCATGTCTAACTAATACCAGATCACACACTGGCAGCCTTCACCATGTCTCACTAATACCAGATCACACACTAGGAGCTTGCACCATGTCTCACTTATACCAGATCAGACACTGGCAGCCTGCACCATGTCTCACTAATACCAGATCACACACTGGCAGCCTGCACCACGTCTAACTAATACAAGATCATACACTGGCAGCCTGCACCATGTCTCACTAATACCAGATCACACACTGGCAGCCTAAACCATGTCTCACTAATACCAGATCACACACTGGCAGCCTAAACCATGTCTCACTAATACCAGATCACACACTGAAAACCTGCACCATGTCTCACTAATACCAGATCACATACTGGCAGCCTGCACCATGTCTCACTAATACCAGTTCACACACTGGCAACCTGCACCATGTCTCGCTAATACCAGATCACACACTGGAAGCATGCTTCATGTCTCACTAATACCAGATCACACACTGGCAGACTAAACCATGTCTCACTAATACCAGATCAGACACTGGCAGCCTAAACCATGTCTCACTAATACCAGATAACACACTGGCAGCCTGCACCATGTCTCGCTAATACCAGATCACACACTGGCATCCTGCACCATGTCTCGCTAATACCAAATCACACACTGGAAGCATGCATCATGTCTCACTAATACCAGATCATACACTGGCAGCCTAAACCATGTCTCGCTAATATGAGGTGACACACTGGCAGCCTGCACCATGTCTCACTTATACCAGATCAAACACTGGCAGCCTGCACCATGTCTAACTAATACCAGATCACACACTGGCAGCCTAAACCATGTCTAACTAATACCAGATCACACACTGGCAGCCTAAACCATGTCTCACTAATACCAGATAACACACTGGCAGCCTGCACCATGTCTCGCTAATACCAGATCACACACTGGCAGCCTTCACCATGTCTAACTAATACCAGATCACACACTGGCAGCCTAAACCATGTCTCACTAATACCAGATAATACACTGGCAACCTTAACCATGTCTCGCTAACACACTGGTTCCCACACTGGCAACCTAAACCATGTCTCGCTAATATGAGGTGACACACTGGCAGCCTGCACCATGTCTCACTAATACCAGATCACACACTGGCAGCCTGCACCATGTCTCACTAATACCAGATCACACACTGGCAGCTTAAACCATGTCTCACTAATACCAGATCACACACTGGCAGCCTTCACCATGTCTCACTAATACCAGATCACACACTGGCAGCTTGCACCATGTCTCACTTATACCAGATCAAACACTGGCAGCCTGCACCATGTCTAACTAATACCAGATCACACACTGGCAGCCTAAACCATGTCTAACTAATACCAGATCACACACTGGCAGCCTAAACCATGTCTCACTAATACCAGTTCACACACTGGCAGCCT
The DNA here is from genome assembly GCF_020615455.1 of Coregonus clupeaformis. NCBI lineage: Eukaryota > Metazoa > Chordata > Actinopteri > Salmoniformes > Salmonidae > Coregonus > Coregonus clupeaformis. The sequence continues at coordinate 10,498,871 of NC_059197.1, read as the reverse complement.
GCACCATGTCTCGCTAATACCAGATCACACACTGGAAGCATGCTTCATGTCTCACTAATACCAGATCACACACTGGCAGCCTAAACCATGTCTCACTAATACCAGATCACACACTGGCAGCCTAAACCATGTCTCGCTAATATGAGGTGACACACTGGCAGCCTGCACCATGTCTCACTAATACCAGATCACACACTGGCAGCTTAAACCATGTCTCACTAATACCAGATCACACACTGGCAGCCTTCACCATGTCTCACTAATACCAGATCACACACTGGCAGCTTGCACCATGTCTCACTTATACCAGATCAAACACTGGCAGCCTGCACCATGTCTCACTAATACCAGATCACACACTGGCAGCCTAAACCATGTCTCACTAATACCAGATCACACACTGGCAGCCTAAACCATGTCTCACTAATACCAGATAACACACTGGCAGCCTGCACCATGTCTCGCTAATACCAGATCACACACTGGCATCCTGCACCATGTCTCGCTAATACCAGATCACACACTGGCAGCCTGCACCATGTCTCACTAATACCAGATCACACACTGGCAGCCTAAACCATGTCTCACTAATACCAGATCACACACTGGCAACCTTCACCATGTCTCGCTAACACACTGGTTCCCACACTGGCAGCCTAAACCATGTCTCGCTAATACGAGGTCACACACTGGCAGCCTGCACCATGTCTCACTAATACCAGATCACACACTGGCAGCCTAAACCATGTCTCACTAATACCAGATCACACACTGGTGCAGCCTAAACCATGTCTCACTAATACCAGATCACACACTGGCAGCCTGCACCATGTCTCACTAATACCAGATCACACACTGGCAGCCTGCACCATGTCTCACTTATACCAGATCACACACTGGCAGCCTGCACCATGTCTCACTAATACCAGATCACACACTGGCAGCCTGCACCATGTCTAACTAATACCAGATCACACACTGGCAGCTTAAACCATGTCTCACTAATACCAGATCACTCACTGGCAGCTTGCAACATGTCTCACTTATACCAGATCAGACACTGGCAGCCTGCACCATGTCTCACTAATACCAGATCACACACTGGCAGCCTAAACCATGTCTAACTAATACCAGATCACACACTGGCAGCCTTCACCATGTCTCACTAATACCAGATCACACACTAGGAGCTTGCACCATGTCTCACTTATACCAGATCAGACACTGGCAGCCTGCACCATGTCTCACTAATACCAGATCACACACTGGCAGCCTGCACCATGTCTAACTAATACTAGATCACACACTGGCAGCCTGCACCATGTCTCACTAATACCAGATCACACACTGGCAGCCTAAACCATGTCTCACTAATACCAGATCACACACTGGCAGCCTGAACCATGTCTCACTAATACCAGATCACACACTGAAAACCTGCACCATGTCTCACTAATACCAGATCACACACTGGCAGCCTGCACCATGTCTCACTAATACCAGTTCACACACTGGCAGCCTGCACCATGTCTCGCTAATACCAGATCACACACTGGAAGCATGCTTCATGTCTCACTAATACCAGATCACACACTGGCAGCCTAAACCATGTCTCACTAATACCAGATCATACACTGGCAGCCTAAACCATGTCTCGCTAATATGAGGTGACACACTGGCAGCCTGCACCATGTCTCACTAATACCAGATCACACACTGGCAGCCTGCACCATGTCTCACTAATACCAGATCACACACTGGCAGCTTAAACCATGTCTCACTAATACCAGATCACACACTGGCAGCCTTCACCATGTCTCACTATTACCAGATCACACACTGGCAGCTTGCACCATGTCTCACTTATACCAGATCAAACACTGGCAGCCTGCACCATGTCTAACTAATACCAGATCACACACTGGCAGCCTAAACCATGTCTCACTAATACCAGATCACACACTGGCAGCCTAAACCATGTCTCACTAATACCAGATCACACACTGGCAGCCTGCACCATGTCTCGCTAATACCAGATCACACACTGGCAGCCTTCACCATGTCTCACTAATACCAGATCACACACTGGCAGCCTAAACCATGTCTCACTAATACCAGATAATACACTGGCAACCTTAACCATGTCTCGCTAACACACTGGTTCCCACACTGGCAGCCTAAACCATGTCTCGCTAATATGAGGTGACACACTGGCAGCCTGCACCATGTCTCACTAATACCAGATCACACACTGGCAGCCTGCACCATGTCTCACTAATACCAGATCACACACTGGCAGCTTAAACCATGTCTCACTAATACCAGATCACACACTGGCAGCCTGCACCATGTCTCACTAATACCAGATCACACACTGGCAGCTTGCACCATGTCTCACTTATACCAGATCACACACTGGCAGCCTGCACCATGTCTCACTAATACCAGATCACACACTGGCAGCCTAAACCATGTCTCACTAATACCAGATCACACACTGGCAGCCTAAACCATGTCTCACTAATACCAGATCACACACTGGCAGCCTGCACCATGTCTCGCTAATACCAGATCACACACTGGAAGCATGCTTCATGTCTCACTAATACCAGATCACACACTGGCAGCCTAAACCATGTCTCACTAATACCAGATCAGACACTGGCAGCCTAAACCATGTCTCGCTAATATGAGGTGACACACTGGCAGCCTGCACCATGTCTCACTAATACCAGATCACACACTGGCAGCCTAAACCATGTCTCACTAATACCAGATCACACACTGGCAGCCTTCACCATGTCTCACTAATACCAGATCACACACTGGCAGCCTGCACCATGTCTCACTTATACCAGATCACACACTGGCAGCCTGCACCATGTCTCACTAATACCAGATCACACACTGGCAGCCTAAACCATGTCTCACTAATACCAGATCACACACTGGCAGCCTAAACCATGTCTCACTAATACCAGATAACACACTGGCAGCCTGCACCATGTCTCGCTAATACCAGATCACACACTGGCAGCCTGCACCATGTCTCACTAATACCAGATCATACACTGGCAGCCTGCACCATGTCTCACTAATACCAGGTCACACACTGGCAGCCTAAACCATGTCTCACTAATACCAGATAATACACTGGCAACCTTAACCATGTCTCGCTAACACACTGGTTCCCACACTGGCAGCCTAAACCATGTCTCGCTAATATGAGGTGACACACTGGCAGCCTGCACCATGTCTCACTAATACCAGATCACACACTGGCAGCCTAAACCATGTCTCACTAATACCAGATCACACACTGGCAGCCTAAACCATGTCTCACTAATACCAGATCACACACTGGCAGCCTGCACCATGTCTCACTAATACCAGATCACACACTGGCAGCCTGCACCATGTCTCACTTATACCAGATCAGACACTGGCAGCCTGCACCATGTCTCACTAATACCAGATCACACACTGGCAGCCTAAACCATGTCTCACTAATACCAGATCACACACTGGCAGCCTTCACCATGTCTCACTAATACCAGATCACACACTGGCAGCCTAAACCATGTCTCACTAATTCCAGATCAAACACTAGTGTTCTGCACCATGTCTCACTAATACCAGATCTCACACTGGCAGCCTAAACCATGTCTCACTAATACCAGATCACACACTGGCAGCCTGCACCATGTCTCACTAATACCAGATCACACACTGGCAGCCTAAACCATGTCTCACTAATACCAGATCACACACTGGCAGCCTAAACCATGTCTCACTAATACCAGATCACACACTGGCAGCCTAAACCATGTCTCACTAATACCAGATCACACACTGGCAGCCTGCACCATGTCTCGCTAATACCAGATCACACACTGGCAGCCTAAACCATGTCTCACTAATACCAGGTCACACACTGGCAGCCTAAACCATGTCTCACTAATACCAGATAATACACTGGCAACCTTAACCATGTCTCGCTAACACACTGGTTCCCACACTGGCAACCTAAACCATGTCTCGCTAATACGAGATGACACACTGGCAGCCTGCACCATGTCTCACTAATACCAGATCACACACTGGCAGCCTGCACCATGTCTCACTAATACCAGATCACACACTGGCAGCCTAAACCATGTCTGACTAATACCAGATCACACACTGGCATCCTGCACCATGTCTCGCTAATACCAGATCACACACTGGAAGCATGCATCATGTCTCACTAATACCAGATCATACACTGGCAGCCTAAACCATGTCTCACTAATACCAGATCACACACTGGCAGCCTAAACCATGTCTCACTAATACCAGATAATACACTGGCAACCTTAACCATGTCTCGCTAACACACTGGTTCCCACACTGGCAACCTAAACCATGTCTCGCTAATATGAGGTGACACACTGGCAGCCTGCACCATGTCTCACTAATACCAGATCACACACTGGCAGCTTAAACCATGTCTCACTAATACCAGATCACACACTGGCAGCCTAAACCATGTCTCACTAATACCAGATCACACACTGGCAGCCTGCACCATGTCTCACTAATACCAGATCACACACTGGCAGCTTGCACCATGTCTCACTTATACCAGATCAGACACTGGCAGCCTGCACCATGTCTCACTAATACCAGATCACACACTGGCAGCCTAAACCATGTCTAACTAATACCAGATCATACACTGGCAGCCTTCACCATGTCTCACTAATACAAGACCACACACTGGCAGCCTAAACCATGTCTCACTAATTCCAGATCAAACACTAGTGTTCTGCACCATGTCTCACTAATACCAGATCACACACTGGCAGCCTAAACCATGTCTCACTAATACCAGATCACACACTGGCAGCCTGCACCATGTCTCACTAATACCAGATCACACACTGGCAGCCTAAACCATGTCTCACTAATACCAGATCACACACTGGCAGCCTAAACCATGTCTCACTAATACCAGATCACACACTGGCAGCCTGCACCATGTCTCACTAATACCAGATCACACACTGGCAGCCTAAACCATGTCTCACTAATACCAGATCACACACTGGCAGCCTAAACCATGTCTCACTAATACCAGATCACACACTGGCAGCCTGCACCATGTCTCACTAATACCAGATCACACACTGGCAGCTTGCACCATGTCTCACTTATACCAGATCAGACACTGGCAGCCTGCACCATGTCTCACTAATACCAGATCACACACTGGCAGCCTAAACCATGTCTCACTAATACCAGATCACACACTGGCAGCCTGCACCATGTCTCACTAATACAAGATCACACACTGGCAGCCTAAACCATGTCTCACTAATTCCAGATCAAACACTAGTGTTCTGCACCATGTCTCACTAATACCAGATCTCACACTGGCAGCCTGCACCATGTCTCGCTAATACCAGATCATACACTGGCAGCCTAAACCATGTCTCACTAATACCAGGTCACACACTGGCAGCCTAAACCATGTCTCACTAATACCAGATCACACACTGGCAACCTTAACCATGTCTCGCTAACACACTGGTTCCCACACTGGCAACCTAAACCATGTCTCGCTAATATGAGGTGACACACTGGCAGCCTGCACCATGTCTCACTAATACCAGATCACACACTGGCAGCCTGCACCATGTCTCACTAATACCAGATCACACACTGGCAGCTTAAACCATGTCTCACTAATACCAGATCACACACTGGCAGCCTGCACCATGTCTCGCTAATACCAGATTACACACTAGAAGCATGCATCATGTCTCACTAATACCAGATCACACACTGGCAGCCTAAACCATGTCTCACTAATACCAGGTCACACACTGGCAGCCTAAACCATGTCTCACTAATACCAGATAATACACTGGCAACCTTAACCATGTCTCGCTAACACACTGGTTCCCACACTGGCAACCTAAACCATGTCTCGCTAATATGAGGTGACACACTGGCAGCCTGCACCATGTCTCACTAATACCAGATCACACACTGGCAGCTTAAACCATGTCTCACTAATACCAGATCACACACTGGCAGCCTAAACCATGTCTCACTAATACCAGATCACACACTGGCAGCCTGCACCATGTCTCACTAATACCAGATCACACACTGGCAGCCTGCACCATGTCTCACTAATACCAGATCACACACTGGCAGCCTGCACCATGTCTCACTAATACCAGATCACACACTGGCAGCCTAAACCATGTCTCACTAATACCAGATCACACACTGGCAGCCTTCACCATGTCTCACTAATACAAGATCACACACTGGCAGCCTAAACCATGTCTCGCTAACACCAGATCACACACTGGCAGCCGTTCACCATGTCTCACTAATACCAGATCTTACACTGGCAACCTAAACCATGTCTCACTAATACCAGATCACACACTGGCAGCCTGCACCATGTCTCACTAATACCAGATCACACACTGGCAGCCTGCACCATGTCTCACTAATACCAGATCACACACTGGCAGCCTAAACCATATCTCACTAATACCAGATCACACACTGGCAGCCTGCACCATGTCTCACTAATACCAGATCACACACTGGCAGCCTGCACCATGTCTCGCTAATACCAGATCACACACTGGCAGCCTAAACCATGTCTCACTAATACCAGATCACACACTGGCAGCCTAAACCATGTCTCACTAATACCAGATCATACACTGGCAGCCTTCACCATGTCTCGCTAACACACGGTTCCCACACTGGCAACCTAAACCATGTCTCGCTAATACGAGGTCACACACTGGCAGCCTGCACCATGTCTCACTAATACCAGATCACACACTGGCAGCCTGCACCATGTCTCACTAATACCAGATCACACACTGGCAGCTTAAACCATGTCTCACTAATACCAGATCACACACTGGCAGCTTGCACCATGTCTCACTAATACCAGATCACACACTAGAAGCATGCACCATGTCTCACTAATACCAGATCACACACTGGCAGCCTAAACCATGTCTCACTAATACCAGATCACACACTGGCAGCCTAAACCATGTCTCACTAATACCAGATCACACACTGGCAACCTTAACCATGTCTCGCTAACACACTGGTTCCCACACTGGCAACCTAAACCATGTCTCACTAATACCAGATGACACACTGGCAGCCTGCACCATGTCTCACTAATACCAGATCACACACTGGCAGCCTAAACCATGTCTCACTAATACCAGATCACACACTGGCTGCCTAAACCATGTCTCACTAATACCAGATCACACACTGGCAGCCTGCACCATGTCTCACTAATACCAGATCACACACTGGCAGCCTGCACCATGTCTCACTAATACCAGATCAGACACTGGCAGCCTACACCATGTCTCACTAATACCAGATCACACACTGGCAGCCTAAACCATGTCTCACTAATACCAGATCATACACTGGCAGCCTTACCATGTCTCGCTAACACGTCACACTGGCAGCCTAAACCATGTCTCCTAATACCAGATCACACACTGGCAGCCTGCACCATGTCTCACTAATACCAGATCACACACTGGCAGCCTAAACCATGTCTCACTAATACCAGATCACACACTGGCAGCCTAAACCATGTCTCACTAATACCAGATCACACACTGGCAGCCTGCACCATGTCTCACTAATACCAGATCACACACTGGCAGCCTGCACCATGTCTCACTTATACCAGATCACACACTGGCAGCCTGCACCATGTCTCACTAATACCAGATCACACACTGGCAGCCTAAACCATGTCTAACTAATACCAGATCATACACTGGCAGCCTTCACCATGTCTCACTAATACAAGATCACACACTGGCAGCCTAAACCATGTCTCACTAATTCCAGATCAAACACTAGTGTTCTGCACCATGTCTCACTAATACCAGATCACACACTGGCAGCCTAAACCATGTCTCACTAATACCAGATCACACACTGGCAGCCTGCACCATGTCTCACTAATACCAGATCACACACTGGCAGCCTAAACCATGTCTCACTAATACCAGATCACACACTGGCAGCCTAAACCATGTCTCACTAATACCAGATCACACACTGGCAGCCTAAACCATGTCTCACTAATACCAGATCACACACTGGCAGCCTGCACCATGTCTCGCTAATACCAGATCACACACTGGCAGCCTAAACCATGTCTCACTAATACCAGGTCACACACTGGCAGCCTAAACCATGTCTCACTAATACCAGATAATACACTGGCAACCTTAACCATGTCTCGCTAACACACTGGTTCCCACACTGGCAACCTAAACCATGTCTCGCTAATATGAGGTGACACACTGGCAGCCTGCACCATGTCTCACTAATACCAGATCACACACTGGCAGCCTGCACCATGTCTCACTAATACCAGATCACACACTGGCAGCCTAAACCATGTCTCACTAATACCAGATCACACACTGGCAGCCTGCACCATGTCTCGCTAATACCAGATTACACACTAGCAGCATGCATCATGTCTCACTAATACCAGATCACACACTGGCAGCCTAAACCATGTCTCACTAATACCAGGTCACACACTGGCAGCCTAAACCATGTCTCACTAATACCAGATCACACACTGGCAACCTTAACCATGTCTCGCTAACACATGGTTCACACACTGGCAACCTAAACCATGTCTCACTAATATGAGATCACACACTGGCAGCCTGCACCATGTCTCACTAATACCAGATCACACACTGGCAGCCTAAACCATGTCTCACTAATACCAGATCACACACTGGCAGCCTAAACCATGTCTCACTAATACCAGATCACACACTGGCAGCCTGCACCATGTCTCACTAATACCAGATCACACACTGGCAGCCTGCACCATGTCTCACTAATACCAGATCAGACACTGGCAGCCTAAACCATGTCTCACTAATACCAGATCACACACTGGCAGCCTAAACCATGTCTCACTAATACCAGATCACACACTGGCAACCTTAACCATGTCTCGCTAACACACTGGTTCCCACACTGGCAGCCTAAACCTTGTCTCGCTAATACGAGATCACACACTGGCAGCCTGCACCATGTCTCACTAATACCAGATCACACACTGGCAGCCTAAACCATGTCTCACTAATACCAGATCACACACTGGCAGCCTAAACCATGTCTCACTAATACCAGATCACACACTGGCAGCCTGCACCATGTCTCACTAATACCAGATCACACACTGGCAGCCTGCACCATGTCTCACTAATACCAGATCACACACTGGCAGCCTGCACCATGTCTCACTAATACCAGATCACACACTGGCAGCCTAAACCATGTCTAACTAATACCAGATCACACACTGGCAGCCTGCACCATGTCTCACTAATACAAGATCACACACTGGCAGCCTAAACCATGTCTCACTAATTCCAGATCAAACACTAGTGTTCTGCACCATGTCTCACTAATACCAGATCTCACACTGGCAGCCTAAACCATGTCTCACTAATACCAGATCACACACTGGCAGCCTGCACCATGTCTCACTAATACCAGATCACACACTGGCAGCCTAAACCATATCTCACTAATACCAGATCACACACTGGCAGCCTAAACCATATCTCACTAATACCAGATCACACACTGGCAGCCTAAACCATGTCTCACTAATACCAGATCACACACTGGCAGCCTGCACCATGTCTCACTAATACCAGATCACACACTGGCAGCCTAAACCATGTCTCACTAATACCAGATCACACACTGGCAGCCTAAACCATGTCTCACTAATACCAGATCACACACTGGCAACCTTAACCATGTCTCGCTAACACACGGTTCCCACACTGGCAACCTAAACCATGTCTCGCTAATATGAGATCACACACTGGCAGCCTAAACCATGTCTAACTAATACCAGATCACACACTGGCAGCCTAAACCATGTCTCACTAATACCAGATAACACACTGGCAGCCTGCACCATGTCTCGCTAATACCAGATCACACACTGGCATCCTGCACCATGACTCGCTAATACAAGATTACACACTAGAAGCATGCATCATGTCTCACTAATACCAGATCACACACTGGCAGCCTAAACCATGTCTCACTAATACCAGATCATACACTGGCAGCCTAAACCATGTCTCACTAATACCAGATCACACACTGGCAACCTTAACCATGTCTCGCTAACACACTGGTTCCCACACTGGCAACCTAAACCATGTCTCACTAATATCAGATCACACACTGGCAGCCTGCACCATGTCTCACTAATATCAGATCACACACTGGCAGCTTAAACCATGTCTCGCTAATACCAGATCACACACTGGTAGACTAAACCATGTCTCACTAATACCAGATCACACACTGGCAGCCTGCACCATGTCTCACTCATACCAGATCACACACTGGCAGCCTGCACCATGTCTCACTAATACCAGATCACACACTGGCAGCCTGCACCATGTCTCACTAATACCAGATCACACACTGGCAGCCTAAACCATGTCTCACTAATACCAGATCACACACTGGCAGCCTTCACCATGTCTCACTAATACAAGATCACACACTGGCAGCCTAAACCATGTCTCACTAATACCAGATCACACACTGGCAGCCTGCACCATGTCTCACTAATACCAGATCTCACACTGGCAGCCTAAACCATGTCTCACTAATACCAGATCACACACTGGCAGCCTGCACCATGTCTCACTAATACCAGATCACACACTGGCAGCCTAAACCATATCTCACTAATACCAGATCACACACTGGCAGCCTAAACCATATCTCACTAATACCAGATCACACACTGGCAGCCTGCACCATGTCTCACTAATACCAGATCACACACTGGCAGCCTGCACCATGTCTCACTAATACCAGATCACACACTGGCAGCCTAAACCATGTCTCACTAATACCAGGTCACACACTGGCAGCCTAAACCATGTCTCACTAATACCAGATAATACACTGGCAACCTTAACCATGTCTCGCTAACACACTGGTTCCCACACTGGCAACCTAAACCATGTCTCACTAATACGAGGTCACACACTGGCAGACTGCACCATGTCTCACTAATACCAGATCACACACTGGCAGCCTGCACCATGTCTCACTAATACCAGATCACACACTGGCTGCCTAAACCATGTCTCACTAATACCAGATCACACACTGGCAGCCTGCACCATGTCTCGCTAATACCAGATCACACACTGCCAACCTGCACCATGTCTCGCTAATACCAGATCACACACTGGAAGCCTGCATCATGTCTCACTAATACGAGTTCACACACTGGCAGCCTAAACCATGTCTCACTAATACCAGATCATACACTGGCAACCTTACCATGTCTCGCTAACACACGGTTCCCACACTGGCAGCCTAAACCATGTCTCGCTAATATCAGATCACACACTGGCAGCCTGCACCATGTCTCACTAATACCAGATCACACACTGGCAGCCTAAACCATGTCTCACTAATACCAGATCACACACTGGCAGCCTACACCATGTCTCACTAATACCAGATCACACACTGGCAGCCTGCACCATGTCTCACTAATACCAGATCACACACTGGCAGCCTGCACCATGTCTCACTAATACCAGATCACACACTGGCAGCCTGCACCATGTCTCACTAATACCAGATCACACACTGGCAGCCTAAACCATGTCTCACTAATACCAGATCACACACTGGCAGCCTTCACCATGTCTCACTAATACCAGATCACACACTGGCAGCCTAAACCATGTCTCACTAATACCAGATCACACACTGGCAGCCTGCACCATGTCTCACTAATACCAGATCACACACTGGCAGCCTAAACCATGTCTCACTAATACCAGATCACACACTGGCAGCCTGCACCATGTCTCACTAATACCAGATCACACACTGGCAGCCTAAACCATGTCTCACTAATACCAGATCACACACTGGCAGCCTGCACCATGTCTCACTAATACCAGATCACACACTGGCAGCCTGCACCATGTCTCACTAATACCAGATCACACACTGGCAGCTTAAACCATGTCTCACTAATACCAGATCACACACTGGCAGCCTAAACCATGTCTCACTAATACCAGATCACACACTGGCAGCCTGCACCATGTCTCACTAATACCAGATCACACACTGGCAGCCTGCACCATGTCTCACTAATACCAGATCACACACTGGCAGCCTGCACCATGTCTCACTAATACCAGATCACACACTGGCAGCCTAAACCATGTCTCACTAATACCAGATCATACACTGGCAACCTAAACCATATTTCACTAATACCAGATGACACACTGGCAGCCTAAACCATGTCTCACTAATTCCAGATCACACACTGGCAGCCTGCACCATGTCTCACTAATAAAAGATCACACACTGGAAGCCTGCACCATGTCTCACTAATACCAGATCACACACTGGCAGCCTGCACCATGTCTCACTAATACCAGATCACACACTGGAAGCCTGCATCATGTCTCACTAATACCAGAACACACTGGCAGCTAAACCATGTCTCACTAATACCACTGGTTCACACACTGGCAGCCTAAACCATGTCTCACTAATACCAGGTCACACACTGGCAGCCTGCACCATGTCTCGCTAATACCAGAGCACACACTGGCAGCCTGCATCATGTCTCACTAATACCAGATCACACACTGGCAGCCTAAATTATGCCTCACTAATACCAGATCACACACTGGCAGCCTGACCATGTCTCACTAATACCAGATCACATACTGGCAGCCTAAACCATGTCTCGCTAATACCAGATCAGACACTGGCAGCCTACACCATGTCTCACTAATACCAGGTCACACACTGGCAGCCTAAACCATGTCTCACTAATACCAGATCACACACTGGCAGCCTTCACCATGTCTCGCTAACACAGTTCCCACACTGGCAGCCTAAACCATGTCTCGCTAATATGAGATCACACACTGGCAGCCTGCACCATGTCTCACTAATACCAGATCACACACTGGCAGCCTAAACCATGTCTCACTAATACCAGATCACACACTGGCAGCCTAAACCATGTCTCACTAATACCAGATCACACACTGGCAGCCTGCACCATGTCTCACTAATACCAGATCACACACTGGCAGCCTGCACCATGTCTCACTAATACCAGATCACACACTGGCAGCCTGCACCATGTCTCACTAATACCAGATCACACACTGGCAGCCTAAACCATGTCTCACTAATACCAGATCACACACTGGCAGCCTGCACCATGTCTCACTAATACCAGATCACACACTGGCAGCCTACACCATGTCTCACTAATACCAGATCACACACTGGCAGACTGCACCATGTCTCACTAATACCAGATCACACACTGGCAGCCTGCACCATGTCTCACTAATACCAGATCACACACTGGCAGCCTGCACCATGTCTCACTAATACCAGATCACACACTGGCAGCCTACACCATGTCTCACTAATACCAGATCACACACTGGCAGCCTAAACCATGTCTCACTAATACCAGATCACACACTGGCTGCCTAAACCATGTCTCACTAATACCAGATCACACACTGGCAGCCTGCACCATGTCTCGCTAATACCAGATCACACACTGGCAGCCTAAACCATGTCTCACTAATACCAGGTCACACACTGGCAGCCTAAACCATGTCTCACTAATACCAGATAATACACTGGCAACCTTAACCATGTCTCGCTAACACCAGTTCCCACACTGGCAACCTAAACCATGTCTCGCTAATACGAGATCACACACTGGCAGCCTGCACCATGTCTCACTAATACCAGATCACACACTGGCAGCCTGCACCATGTCTCACTAATACCAGATCACACACTGGCAGCCTAAACCATGTCTCACTAATACCAGATCACACACTGGCAGCCTGCACCATGTCTCACTAATACCAGATCACACACTGGCAGCCTGCACCATGTCTCACTAATACCAGATCACACACTGGCAGCCTAAACCATGTCTCACTAATACCAGATCACACACTGGCAGCCTAAACCATGTCTCACTAATACCAGATCATACACTGGCAACCTTAACCATGTCTCGCTAACACAGTTCACACACTGGCAGCCTAAACCATGTCTCACTAATACCAGGTCACACACTGGCAGCCTGCACCATGTCTCACTAATACCAGATCACACACTGGCAGCCTAAACCATGTCTCACTAATACCAGATCACACACTGGCAGCCTACACCATGTCTCACTAATACCAGATCACACACTGGCAGCCTGCACCATGTCTCACTAATACCAGATCACACACTGGCAGCCTGCACCATGTCTCACTAATACCAGATCACACACTGGCAGCCTGCACCATGTCTCACTAATACCAGATCACACACTGGCAGCCTAAACCATGTCTCACTAATACCAGATCACACACTGGCAGCCTGCACCATGTCTCACTAATACCAGATCACACACTGGCAGCCTGCACCATGTCTCACTAATACCAGATCACACACTGGCAGCCTGCACCATGTCTCACTAATACCAGATCACACACTGGCAGCCTACACCATGTCTCACTAATACCAGATCACACACTGGCAGCCTGCACCATGTCTCACTAATACCAGATCACACACTGGCAGCCTAAACCATGTCTCACTAATACCAGATCACACACTGGCAGCCTGCACCATGTCTCACTAATACCAGATCACACACTGGCAGCCTGAACCATGTCTCACTAATACCAGATCACACACTGGCAGCCTGCACCATGTCTCACTAATACCAGATCACACACTGGCAGCCTACACCATGTCTCACTAATACCAGATCACACACTGGCATCCTGCACCATGTCTCACTAATACCAGATCACACACTGGCAGCCTAAACCATGTCTCACTAATACCAGATCACACACTGGCAGCCTAAACCATGTCTCACTAATACCAGATCACACACTGGCAGCCTAAACCATGTCTCACTAATACCAGATCACACACTGGCAGCCTGCACCATGTCTCACTAATACCAGATCACACACTGGCAGAATGCACCATGTCTCACTAATACCAGATCACATACTGGCAGCCTACACCATGTCTCACTAATACCAGATCACACACTGGCAGCCTAAACCATGTCTCGCTAACACAGTTCCCACACTGGCAGCCTAAACCATGTCTCACTAATACCAGATCACACACTGGCAGCCTGCACCATGTCTCACTAATACCAGATCACACACTGGCAGCCTGCACCATGTCTCACTAATACCAGATCACACACTGGCAGCCTAAACCATGTCTCACTAATACCAGATCACACACTGGCAGCCTGCACCATGTCTCACTAATACCAGATTACACACTGGCAGCCTGCACCATGTCTCACTAATACCAGATCACACACTGGCAGCCTAAACCATGTCTCACTAATACCAGATCACACACTGGCAGCCTAAACCATGTCTAACTAATACCAGATCACACACTGGCAACCTTAACCATGTCTCACTAATACAGTTCACACACTGGCAACCTAAACCATGTCTCGCTAATACCAGGTCACACACTGGCAGCCTGCACCATGTCTCACTAATACCAGATCACACACTGGCAGCCTGCACCATGTCTCACTAATACCAGATCAC
Source organism: Coregonus clupeaformis (assembly GCF_020615455.1). Classification (NCBI taxonomy): domain Eukaryota; kingdom Metazoa; phylum Chordata; class Actinopteri; order Salmoniformes; family Salmonidae; genus Coregonus; species Coregonus clupeaformis. The sequence continues at coordinate 10,483,122 of NC_059197.1, read as the reverse complement.
ACACTGGCAGCCTAAACCATGTCTCACTAATACCAGATCACACACTGGCAGCCTGCACCATGTCTCACTAATACCAGATCACACACTGGCAGCCTGCACCATGTCTCACTAATACCAGATCACACACTGGCAGCCTAAACCATGTCTCACTAATACCAGATCACACACTGGCAGCCTAAACCATGTCTCACTAATACCAGATCACACACTGGCAGCCTTAACCATGTCTCGCTAACACACGGTTCCCACACTGGCAGCCTAAACCATGTCTCACTAATATGAGATCACACACTGGCAGCCTGCACCATGTCTCACTAATACCAGATCACACACTGGCAGCCTAAACCATGTCTCACTAATACCAGATCACACACTGGCAGCCTAAACCATGTCTCACTAATACCAGATCACACACTGGCAGCCTGCACCATGTCTCACTAATACCAGATCACACACTGGCAGCTTGCACCATGTCTCACTTATACCAGATCAGACACTGGCAGCCTGCACCATGTCTCACTAATACCAGATCACACACTGGCAGCCTAAACCATGTCTAACTAATACCAGATCACACACTGGCAGCCTTCACCATGTCTCACTAATACCAGATCACACACTGGCAGCCTAAACCATGTCTCACTAATTCCAGATCAAACACTGGCAGCCTGCACCATGTCTCACTAATACCAGATCACACACTGGCAGCCTAAACCATGTCTCACTAATACCAGATCACACACTGGCAGCCTGCACCATGTCTCACTAATACCAGATCACACACTGGCAGCCTACACCATGTCTCACTAATACCAGATCACACACTGGCAGCCTAAACCATATCTCACTAATACCAGATCACACACTGGCAGCCTAAACCATGTCTCACTAATACCAGATCACACACTGGCAGCCTGCACCATGTCTCGCTAATACCAGATCACACACTGGCAGCCTAAACCATGTCTCACTAATACCAGGTCACACACTGGCAGCCTACACCATGTCTCACTAATACCAGATCACACACTGGCAGCCTAAACCATGTCTCGCTAACACACGGTTCACACACTGGCAGCCTACACCATGTCTCACTAATATCAGGTCACACACTGGCAGCCTGCACCATGTCTCACTAATACCAGATCACACACTGGCAGCCTGCACCATGTCTCACTAATACCAGATCACACACTGGCAGCCTAAACCATGTCTCACTAATACCAGATCACACACTGGCAGCCTGCACCATGTCTCACTAATACCAGATCACACACTGGCAGCCTGCACCATGTCTCACTAATAAAAGATCACACACTGGAAGCCTGCACCATGTCTCACTAATACCAGAACTTACTAGCAGCTAAACCATGTTTTGCTAATACCAGATCACACACTGGCAGCCTAAACCATGTCTCACTAATACCAGATCACACACTGGCAGCCTGCACCATGTCTCACTAATACCAGATCACACACTGGCAGCCTAAACCATGTCTCACTAATACCAGATCACACACTGGCAGCCTAAACCATGTCTCACTAATACCAGATCACACACTGGCAGCCTGCACCATGTCTCACTAATACCAGATCACACACTGGCAGCCTGCACCATGTCTCACTAATACCAGATCACACACTGGCAGCCTGCACCATGTCTCACTAATACCAGATCACACACTGGCAGCCTAAACCATGTCTCACTAATACCAGATCACACACTGGCAGCCTGCACCATGTCTCACTAATACCAGATCACACACTGGCAGCCTAAACCATGTCTCACTAATACCAGATCACACACTGGCAGCCTGCACCATGTCTCACTAATACCAGATCACACACTGGCAGCCTACACCATGTCTCACTAATACCAGATCACACACTGGCAGCCTGCACCATGTCTCACTAATACCAGATCACACACTGGCAGCCTACACCATGTCTCACTAATACCAGATCACACACTGGCAGCCTACACCATGTCTCACTAATACCAGATCACACACTGGCAGCCTGACCATGTCTCACTAATACCAGATCACATACTGGCAGCCTAAACCATGTCTCGCTAATACCAGATCAGACACTGGCAGCCTAAACCATGTCTCACTAATACCAGATCACACACTGGCAGCCTGCACCATGTCTCACTAATACCAGATCACACACTGGCAGCCTGACCATGTCTCACTAATACCAGATCACACACTGGCAGCCTGCACCATGTCTCACTAATACCAGATCACACACTGGCAGCCTAAACCATGTCTCACTAATACCAGATCACACACTGGCAGCCTGCACCATGTCTCACTAATACCAGATCACACACTGGCAGCCTAAACCATGTCTCACTAATACCAGATCACACACTGGCAGCCTGCACCATGTCTCACTAATACCAGATCACACACTGGCAGCCTGCACCATGTCTCACTAATACCAGATCACACACTGGCAGCCTGCACCATGTCTCACTAATACCAGATCACACACTGGCAGCCTAAACCATGTCTCACTAATACCAGATCACACACTGGCAGCCTAAACCATGTCTCACTAATACCAGATCACACACTGGCAGCCTGCACCATGTCTCACTAATACCAGATCACACACTGGCAGCCTGCACCATGTCTCACTAATACCAGATCACACACTGGCAGCCTAAACCATGTCTCACTAATACCAGATCACACACTGGCAGCCTGCACCATGTCTCACTAATACCAGATCACACACTGGCAGCCTAAACCATGTCTCACTAATACCAGATCACACACTGGCAGCCTGCACCATGTCTCACTAATACCAGATCACACACTGGCAGCCTAAACCATGTCTCACTAATACCAGATCACACACTGGCAGCCTGCACCATGTCTCACTAATACCAGATCACACACTGGCAGCCTGCACCATGTCTCACTAATACCAGATCACACACTGGCAGCCTGCACCATGTCTCACTAATACCAGATCACACACTGGCAGCCTAAACCATGTCTCACTAATACCAGATCACACACTGGCAGCCTGCACCATGTCTCACTAATACCAGATCACACACTGGCAGCCTGCACCATGTCTCACTAATACCAGATCACACACTGGCAGCCTAAACCATGTCTCACTAATACCAGATCACACACTGGCAGCCTAAACCATGTCTCACTAATACCAGATCACACACTGGCAGCCTGCAAACCATGTCTCACTAATACCAGTTCCCACACTGGCAGCCTAAACCATGTCTCACTAATACCAGGTCACACACTGGCAGCCTAAACCATGTCTCACTAATACCAGATCACACACTGGCAGCCTAAACCATGTCTCACTAATACCAGATCACACACTGGCAGCCTACACCATGTCTCACTAATACCAGATCACACACTGGCAGCCTGCACCATGTCTCACTAATACCAGATCACACACTGGCAGCCTGCACCATGTCTCACTAATACCAGATCAGACACTGGCAGCCTGCACCATGTCTCACGAATACCAGATCACACACTGGCAGCCTAAACCATGTCTCACTAATACCAGATCACACACTGGCAGCCTTCACCATGTCTCACTAATACCAGATCACACACTGGCAGCCTACACCATGTCTCACTAATACCAGATCACACACTGGCAGCCTGCACCATGTCTCACTAATACCAGATCACACACTGGCAGCCTAAACCATGTCTCACTAATACCAGATCACACACTGGCAGCCTGCACCATGTCTCACTAATACCAGATCACACACTGGCAGCCTGAACCATGTCTCACTAATACCAGATCACACACTGGCAGCCTACACCATGTCTCACTAATACCAGATCACACACTGGCAGCCTGAACCATGTCTCACTAATACCAGATCACACACTGGCAGCCTGCACCATGTCTCACTAATACCAGATCACACACTGGCAGCCTAAACCATGTCTCACTAATACCAGATCACACACTGGCAGCCTGCACCATGTCTCACTAATACCAGATCACACACTGGCAGCCTACACCATGTCTCACTAATACCAGGATCACACACTGGCAGCCTAAACCATGTCTCACTAATACCAGATCACACACTGGCAGCCTGCACCATGTCTCACTAATACCAGATCACACACTGGCAGCCTGCACCATGTCTCACTAATACCAGATCACACACTGGCAGCCTACACCATGTCTCACTAATACCAGATCACACACTGGCAGCCTGCACCATGTCTCACTAATACCAGATCACACACTGGCAGCCTGCACCATGTCTCACTAATACCAGATCACACACTGGCAGCCTGCACCATGTCTCACTAATACCAGATCACACACTGGCAGCCTACACCATGTCTCACTAATACCAGATCACACACTGGCAGCCTGCACCATGTCTCACTAATACCAGATCACACACTGGCAGCCTAAACCATGTCTCACTAATACCAGATCACACACTGGCAGCCTGCACCATGTCTCACTAATACCAGATCACACACTGGCAGCCTGCACCATGTCTCACTAATACCAGATCACACACTGGCAGCCTACACCATGTCTCACTAATACCAGATCACACACTGGCAGCCTACACCATGTCTCACTAATACCAGATCACACACTGGCAGCCTACACCATGTCTCACTAATACCAGATCACACACTGGCAGCCTGCACCATGTCTCACTAATACCAGATCACACACTGGCAGCCTAAACCATGTCTCACTAATACCAGATCACACACTGGCAGCCTGCACCATGTCTCACTAATACCAGATCACACACTGGCAGCCTACACCATGTCTCACTAATACCAGATCACACACTGGCAGCCTGCACCATGTCTCACTAATACCAGATCACACACTGGCAGCCTTCACCATGTCTCACTAATACCAGATCACACACTGGCAGCCTGCACCATGTCTCACTAATACCAGATCACACACTGGCAGCCTGAACCATGTCTCACTAATACCAGATCACACACTGGCAGCCTACACCATGTCTCACTAATACCAGATCACACACTGGCAGCCTGCACCATGTCTCACTAATACCAGATCACACACTGGCAGCCTACACCATGTCTCACTAATACCAGATCACACACTGGCAGCCTAAACCATGTCTCACTAATACCAGATCACACACTGGCAGCCTGCACCATGTCTCACTAATACCAGATCACACACTGGCAGCCTGCACCATGTCTCACTAATACCAGATCACACACTGGCAGCCTGCACCATGTCTCACTAATACCAGATCACACACTGGCAGCCTACACCATGTCTCACTAATACCAGATCACACACTGGCAGCCTGCACCATGTCTCACTAATACCAGATCACACACTGGCAGCCTGCACCATGTCTCACTAATACCAGATCACACACTGGCAGCCTGCACCATGTCTCACTAATACCAGATCACACACTGGCAGCCTGCACCATGTCTCACTAATACCAGATCACACACTGGCAGCCTGCACCATGTCTCACTAATACCAGATCACACACTGGCAGCCTGCACCATGTCTCACTAATACCAGATCACACACTGGCAGCCTACACCATGTCTCACTAATACCAGATCACACACTGGCAGCCTGCACCATGTCTCACTAATACCAGATCACACACTGGCAGCCTAAACCATGTCTCACTAATACCAGATCACACACTGGCAGCCTAAACCATGTCTCACTAATACCAGATCACACACTGGCAGCCTGCACCATGTCTCACTAATACCAGATCACACACTGGCAGCCTGCACCATGTCTCACTAATACCAGATCACACACTGGCAGCCTGCACCATGTCTCACTAATACCAGATCACACACTGGCAGCCTACACCATGTCTCACTAATACCAGATCACACACTGGCAGCCTGCACCATGTCTCACTAATACCAGATCACACACTGGCAGCCTGCACCATGTCTCACTAATACCAGATCACACACTGGCAGCCTGCACCATGTCTCACTAATACCAGATCACACACTGGCAGCCTAAACCATGTCTCACTAATACCAGATCACACACTGGCAGCCTGCACCATGTCTCACTAATACCAGATCACACACTGGCAGCCTAAACCATGTCTCACTAATACCAGATCACACACTGGCAGCCTGCACCATGTCTCACTAATACCAGATCACACACTGGCAGCCTGAACCATGTCTCACTAATACCAGATCACACACTGGCAGCCTGCACCATGTCTCACTAATACCAGATCACACACTGGCAGCCTAAACCATGTCTCACTAATACCAGATCACACATTGGCAGCCTGCACCATGTCTCACTAATACCATATCACACACTGGCAGCCTTCACCATGTCTCACTAATACCAGATCACACACTGGCAGCCTGCACCATGTCTCGCTAATACCAGATCACACACTGCCAACCTGCACCATGTCTCGCTAATACCAGATCACACACTGGAAGCCTGCATCATGTCTCACTAATACCAGTTCACACACTGGCAGCCTAAACCATGTCTCACTAATACCAGATCATACACTGGCAGCCTACACCATGTCTCACTAATACCAGATCACACACTGGCAGCCTGCACCATGTCTCACTAATACCAGATCACACACTGGCAGCCTAAACCATGTCTCACTAATACCAGATCACACACTGGCAGCCTAAACCATGTCTCACTAATACCAGATCACACACTGGCAGCCTTCACCATGTCTCGCTAACACAGGTTCCCACACTGGCAGCCTAAACCATGTCTCACTAATACCAGATCACACACTGGCAGCCTGCACCATGTCTCACTAATACCAGATCACACACTGGCAGCCTAAACCATGTCTCACTAATACCAGATCACACACTGGCAGCCTAAACCATGTCTCACTAATACCAGATCACACACTGGCAGCCTGCACCATGTCTCACTAATACCAGATCACACACTGGCAGCCTGCACCATGTCTCACTAATACCAGATCACACACTGGCAGCCTGCACCATGTCTCACTAATACCAGATCACACACTGGCAGCCTAAACCATGTCTCACTAATACCAGATCACACACTGGCAGCCTTCACCATGTCTCACTAATACCAGATCACACACTGGCAGCCTACACCATGTCTCACTAATACCAGATCACACACTGGCAGCCTGCACCATGTCTCACTAATACCAGATCACACACTGGCAGCCTGCACCATGTCTCACTAATACCAGATCACACACTGGCAGCCTGCACCATGTCTCGCTAATACCAGATCACACACTGGCAGCCTAAACCATGTCTCACTAATACCAGATCACACACTGGCAGCCTGCACCATGTCTTACTAATGTCCAATCTTATCTGAGACCTGCTTTAGTGATATTCCTATTCTGTGTATCTCTCCCTGTAGCTACACTGGACCTGTTGAGTGTTCTATTCTGTGTGGAAACTCCCAGGTAATGTAACTCCTCTCTCTGCTTGGCAACAGATTCAATTACCAGACGGGAAAAGTTAAATGCCACTCGGCCGATTAATTATGCTTTTAGGGCTGTTTGAATATCATATTAATTACCTCCGCAGGGAGACGCTGAGGTAAACATGTTTTTTTACGTCAACTTTATGTATTTATTAAACTACCACAGGAATGCAACAGTTATTCGTCATCTTAAAGGCAAATTGTCAAGGCAAAAAAAAAGCATCAGGAAAAAAGGCAAATGTCTGTATGCTGTTTCCATGACGATTTATGGCTTGGTAGCCTAATTTTAGGCTATGAGTGATACACAAATCTACTATTTCTGTTTTTTGATTATGTTATGAGAACAGGTTGGTTTGCACACAAAAATAGACAAACATCAAAGTATTCCTTTTTAAATTTGTAATATCTTTACTGGTAACTAATTATGGGAATGTGATGTCATTGAACAGATTGGTCGTACTCGCACAGAATATGTGACAGCCAAAGATTTTTGTGCCAACAATGTAACTGTAACTATAACTATGGGGTAATGTGTGTAGATGGTTGAGAAAAAAATATATTTCATACATTTTGAATTCAGGCTTTAACACAACAACATGTGTAATAAGTCAAGGCACTGCATGTATATTTTCATGATTTTTTCACACAACAATACTTTGAGATTTCTTTACGATTTTAGGTGAAATCTTTTCCAAACATCCGTGCGATTGTTTGCCAAGAGTGTGCAAAGCTGTCATCAAGGCAAAGGGTGGCTATTTGAAGAATCTGAAATATAAAATCTATTTTGATTTGTTTAACACTTTTTTGGTTGCTACATGATTCATATGTGTTATTTCATAGTTTTGATGTCTTCACTATTATTCTACAATGTAAAAAATAGTAAAAATAAAGAAAAACCCTTGAATGAGTAGGTGTGTTCAAACTTCTGACTGGTAGTGTATATGTGTGTGTGTGCATGCCTGTGTGTGTGTCTGTAAGAGTGTAGGTTTGCTCATATATTTAACAGCATATTAGTGCTTTTTATGCTTAATTGATATAATTGAATGACTTATGACTTTGAAACAACACGCTCTAATCTCACGCCCAGGCTGCATTCTCCCGTCCACCAACATCGAGCAGCAGATGAGGGAGATCAGGGAGGTTTGTCGGGATGGGAAGGCCAGGAGGGCCCTTTCTAATAACAATGAGCCTCCTCAGCCCCGGTCACCATGTGAGCAGACAGTCATCCCCGTCTACAAAGGCGCCATGACCTTTGACCTCAGCAAACAGCACAACCTGTTGGTGACCGGAGGAATGGACAGAGTGCTGCGTCTGTGGAACCCCTACGTCCCTGGGTGAGGAAACGCACAAGACACTCTTATGTTTAGGAGAGCTACTGGGTGTGCAGGCTTTTGATCCAGCCCTGCAGTAAGGCACCGGCATTGATAAAGGGACACTCTGCTCCCATCTTCTACCTCTTCATCTCCTCAGAGGAACCGTATCTTCTCTGTCTCTATGGACAACACTGCCAAGGAGTGACACTGTTTAATGCACCTCCAAACTAGAACTTATTGTCTGACTTTGCTCAAAATTCTGTTGAGGTACAGTTGAAGTCGGAAGTTTACATACACCTTAGCCAAATACATTTAAACTCAGTTTTTCACAATTTCTGACATTTAATCCTAGTTAAGATTCCCTGTCTAAGGTCAGTTAGGATCACCACTTTATTTTAAGAATGTGAAATGTCAGAATAATATTAGAGAGAATTATTTATTTCAGCTTTTATTTCTTTCATCACATTCCCAGTGGGTCAGAAGTTTACATACACTCAATTAGTATTTGGTAGCATTGCCTTCAAATTGTTCAACTTGGCTTCCCACAATAAGTTGGGTGAATTTTGGCCCATTCCTCCTGAAAGAGCTGGTGTAACTGAGTCAGGTTTGTAGGCCTCCTTGCTCGCACACGCTTTTTCAGTTCTGCCCACAATTTTTCTATAGGATTGAGTTCAGGGTTTTGTGATGGCCACTCCAATATCTTGACTTTGTTGTCCTTAAGCCATTTTGCCACAACTTTGGAAGTATGCTTGGGGTCATTGTCCATTTGGAAGACCCATTTGCGACCAAGCTTTAACATCCTGACTGATGTCTTGAGATGTTGCTTCAATATATCCACATAATATTCCTTCCTCATGATGCCATCTATTTTGTGAAGTGCACCAGTCCCTCCTGCAGCAAAGCACCCCAACAGCATGATGCTGCCACCCCCGTGCTTCACGGTTGGGATGGTATTCTTCGGCTTGCAAGCTACACCCTTTTTCCTCCAAACATAACGATGGTCATTATGGCCAAACAGTTCTATTTTTGTTTCATCAGACCAGAGGACATTTCTCCAAAAAGTATGATCTTTGTCCCCATGTGCAGTAGCAAACCGTAGTCTGGCTTTTTTATGGCGGTTTTGGAGCAGTGGCTTCTTCCTTGCTGAGCGGCCTTTCAGGTTATGTCGATATAGGACTAGTTTTACTGTGGATATAGATACTTTTGTACCGGTTTCCTCCAACATCTTCACAAGGTCCTTTGCTGTTGTTCTGGGATTGATTTGCACTTTTCGCACCAAAGTACGTTCATCTCTAGGAGACAGAACGCATCTCCTTCCTGACCGGTATGACGGCTGCATGGTCCCATGGTGTTTATACTTGCGTACTGTTGTTTGTACAGATGAACGTGGTACCTTCAGGCGTTTGGAAATTGCTCCCAAGGATGAACCAGACTTGTGGAGGTCTACAATTTTTTTTCTGAGGTCTTGACTGATTTATTTTGATTTTCCCATGATGTCAAGCAAAGCGGCACTGAGTTTGAAGGTAGGCCTTGAAATACATCCACAGGTACACCTCCAATTGACTCAAATGATGTCAATTAGCCTACCAGAAGCTTCTAAAGCCATGACATCATTTTCTGGAATTTTCCAAGCTGTTAAAAGGCACAGTGAACTTAGTGTGTGTAAACTTCTGACCCACTGGAATTGTGATACTGTGAATTATAAGTGAAATAATCTGTCTGTAAACAATTGGAAAAATTATTTGTGTCATGCACAAAGTAGATGTCCTAACCGACTTGCCAAAACTATAGTTTGTTAACAAGACATTTGTGGAGTGGTTGAAAAATGAGTTTTAATGACTCCAACCTAAGTGTATGTAAACTTCCGACTTCAACTGTAAGTCCACAACCTAGGCCATCATTTTGGTAGATCCAGCTATAGGCCAGAATCCAAAATGAATGGAAAAGATGAGCACCACATAATGTAATCCAGATCTGTGATGCTCATCTCTTCCATTCATTTGGGGTTGAAAACTTGAGGCATATAGCTGGATCTACACACCGATAGCAAGGGATGTGAACTCATCTTGACCTTAGACTACTTTTGAGGTTTGAAAACATCTGACAAACTTTGACTTTGGAGTGTAATGTCCTTTAAAAAATTGATGACTGTCTGTCTTTCAGATCTGGGATATCCAAGACCAAAGCTGCCTCATTACAGCCCACCCCAAAGCACTAGACTCACTAGAGTTGCTGTCTCTCAGGACCAGGTTGGAGACATGTCTGCATGCCTGTATTCTCCCTTCAGCACTCAGACTCACTAGAGTTGCTGTCTCTCAGGACCAGGTTGGTTACTTTACTATTGGGCTGTGTCTTAAATGCCACCCTATTCCGTGTATGATGCACTACATCTCTCTGGTCAAAAGTAGTGCACTTTATAGGGAATAGGGTGCCATTTGTTACCATTAGGGTGCCCTAAAAAGGTCCGATCTGCCCCTGGGAGTTAATAAGGCGTATTCGTACCAACTTTGATGGGGGCCACAAAAAAACAGAACCCCACCTTGTGAGCAAAACATTTTAGCAGCCCCCCTTGTGACAGCGAAGATACATTATTTTTTTTGCCATGGGGTGTAGAGAAGATTTAGCCATTTTTTTTACACATTTCATGCAATTCTACTCATTTTGCCATAGGGTGGAGGGAAATGCTTGCAGTTTTGAATATGATAACTGATGATCAATTGGCCTCACACCGGTCTGTAAGTCGACCATGCTTAATACAAGATTAGATAGCTGGCCGCTAGACTAACTTACCAATCTAAAAATGTTTTGCTGACTTGGGCTGATGACTGCTGATGCCCAACCACATTTCGAAATGGCACCTTGTGTATTCTATTATTCTAACTCTCTAACAGTAAGTTGAGACCCCAACTGAGTTCCAAAAACATTTATATATACAGTGAGGGAAAAAAGTATTTGATCCCCTGCTGATTTTGTACGTTTGCCCACTGACAAAGAAATGATCAGTCTATAATTTTAATGGTAGGTTTATTTGAACAGTGAGAGACAGAATAACAACAACAAAATCCAGAAAAACGCATGTCAAAAATGTTATAAATTGATTTGCATTTTAATGAGGGAAATAAGTATTTGATCCCCTCTCAATCAGAAAGATTTCTGGCTCCCAGGTGTCTTTTATACAGGTAACGAGATGAGATTAGGAGCACACTCTTAAAAGGAGTGCTCCTACTCTCAGCTTGTTACCTGTATAAAAGACACCTGTCCACAGAAGCAATCAATCAATCAGATTCCAAACTCTCCACCATGGCCAAGACCAAAGAGCTCTCCAAGGATGTCAGGGACAAGATTGTAGACCTACACAAGGCTGGAATGGGCTACAAGACCATCGCCAAGCAGCTTGGTGAGAAGGTGACAACTGTTGGTGCGATTATTCGCAAATGGAAGAAACACAAAATAACTGTCTATCTCCCTCGGCCTGGGGCTCCATGCAAGATCTCACCTCGTGGAGTTGCAATGATGATGAGACCGATGAGGAATCAGCCCAGAACTACATGGGAGGATCTTGACAATGATCTCAAGGCAGCTGGGACCATAGTCACCAAGAAAACAATTGGTAACACACTACGCCGTGAAGGACTGAAATCCTGCAGCGCCCGCAAGGTCCCCATGCTCAAGAAAGCACATATACAGGGCCGTCTGAAGTTTGCCAATGAACATCTGAATGATTCAGAGGAGAACTGGGTGAAAGTGTGGTGGTCAGATGAGACCAAAATGGAGCTCTTTGGCATCAACTCAACTCGCCGTGTTTGGAGGAGGAGGAATGCTGCCTATGACCCAAGAACACCATCCCCACCGTCAAACATGGAGGTGGAAATATTATGCTTTGGGAGTGTTTTTCTGCTATGGGGACAGGACAACTTCACCGCATCAAAGGGATGATGGACGGGGCCATGTACCGTCCAATCTTGGGTGAGAACCTCCTTCCCTCAGCCAGGGCATTGAAAATGGGTCGTGGATGGCTATTCCAGCATGACAATGACCCAAAACACACGGCCAAGGCAACAAAGGAGTGGCTCAAGAAGAAGCACATTAAGGTCCTGGAGTGGCCTAGCCAGTCTCCAGATCTTAATCCCATAGAAAATCTGTGGAGGGAGCTGAAGGTTCGAGTTGCCAAACGTGAGCCTCGAAACCTTAATGACTTGGAGAAGATCTGCAAAGAGGAGTGGGACAAAATCCCTCCTGAGATGTGTGCAAACCTGGTGGCCAACTACAAGAAACGTCTGACCTCTGTGATTGCCAACAAGGGTTTTGCCACCAAGTACTAAGTCATGTTTTGCAGAGGGGTCAAATATTATTTCCCTCATTAAAATGCAAATCAATTTATAACATTTTTGACATGTGTTTTTCTGGATTTTTTTGTTGTTATTCTGTCTCTCACTGTTCAAATAAACCTACCATTAAAATTAAAGACTGATCATTTCTTTGTCAGTGGGCAAACGTACAAAATCAGCAGGGGATCAAATACTTTTTTCCCTCACTGTATATATATATATACACTGAACAAAAATATAAATGCAACATGCAACAATTTCAAAGATTTTACTGAGTTACAGTTCATATAAGGAAATCAGTCAATTGAAATAAATTCATTAGGCCCTAATCTATGGATTTCACATGACTGGGAATACAGATATGCATCTGTTGGTCACAGATACCTTAAAGAAAAGGTAGGAATGTGGATCAGAAAACCAGTCAGTATCTGGTATCGCCACCATTTGCCTCATGCAGCGTGACACAACTCCTTCACATACAGTTGATCAGGCTGTTGATTGTGGCCTGTGGAATGTTGTCCTACTCCTCTTCAATGGCTGTGCGAAGTTGCTGTATATTGGCGGGAACTGGAACACGCTGTCATACACGTCGATCCAGAGCATCCCAAACATGCTCAATGGGTGACATGTCTGGTGAGTATCCAGGCCATTGACTCCCGAGTGGCGCAGTGGTCTAAGGCACTGCATCGCACTTGAGATCCTGGTTCGAGTCCAGGCTCTGTCGCAGCCGGCCGCGACCGGGAGATCCATGGGCGGCGCACAATTGGTCCAGCGTCGTCCAAGGTAGGGGAGGGTTTGGCCGGCAGGGATGTGGGTTTGTTTCCCACGGGGGGCCAGTATGAAAAAAAACAAAAAACATGTATGCATTCACTAACTGTACGTCGCTCTGGATAAGAGTGTCTGCTAAATGACTAAAATGTAAAATGATTGAAGAACTGGGACATTTTCAGCTTCCAGGAATTCTGTACATATCCTTGCGACATGGGGCTGTGCATTATCATGCTGAAACATGAGGTGATGGTGGCGGATGAATGGCATGACAATGGGCCTCAGGATCTCGTCATGGTATCTCTGTGCATTCAAATTGCCATCGATAAAATGCAATTGTGTTTGTTGTCTGTAGTTTATGCCTGCCCATACCATAACCCCACCGCCACCACTCTGTTCACAACGTTGACATCAGCAATCCGCTCGCCCACACAACGCCATACACGCTGTCTGCCATCTGCCCGGTACAGTTGAAACCGGGATTCATCCATGAAGAGCACAATTCTCCAGCGTGTCAGTGGCCATCGAAGGTGAGAATTTGCCCACTAAAGCTGAACTGCAGTCAGGTCAAGACCCTGGTGAGGACGACAAACACACAGATGAGCTTCCCTGAGATGGTTTCTGACAGTTTGTGCAGAAATTCTTCGGTTGTGCAATCCCACAGTTTCATCAGCTGTCTGGATGGCTGGTCAGACGATTCCGCAGGTGCTCTCCTCACCTCACCATTTCTCTCTTCTCACCATTTCTCTCTCCTCACCTCACCATTTCTCTCTTCTCCCCCCACCATCTCGCTCTCCTCACCTCACCATTTCTCTCTCCTCACCTCACCATTTCTCTCTTCTCCCCCACCCTCTCACTCTCTCACCTCACCATTTCTCTCTTCTCCCCTCACCATCTCGCTCTCCTCAACTCATCATGTCTCTCTTGTCCCCTCACCATCTCGCTCTCCTCACCTCACCATTTCTCTCTTCTCCCCACCATCTCACTCTCCTCTCCTCACCTCACCATTTCTCCCTTCTCCCCTCACCATCTCACTCTCCTCTCCTCACCATTTCTCCCTTCTCCCCTCACCATCTCGCTCTCCTCACCTCACCATTTCTCTCTTCTCCCCTCACCATCTCGCTCTCCTCACCTCACCATTTCTCTCTTCTCCCCTCACCATTTATCTTTACTCACCTCACCATTTCTCTCTTCTCCCCTCACCATTTCTCTCTCCTCACCTCATCATTTCTCTCACCTCACCATTTCTCTCTCCTCACCTCACCATTTCTCTCTCCTCACCTCACCATTTCTCTCACCTCACCATTTATCTCTCTTCACCTCACCATTTCTCTCTCCTCACCTCACCATTTCTCTCTTCTCCCCTCACCATTTCTCTCTCCTCACCTCACCATTTCTCTCTCCTCACCTCACCATTTCTCTCTTCTCCCCTCACCATTTCTCTCTCCTCACCTCACCATTTCTCTCACCTCACCATTTCTCTCTCCTCACCTCACCATTTCTCTCACCTCACCATTTCTGTCTTCTCCCCTCACCATTTCTCTCTCCTCACCTCACCATTTCTCTCTTCTCCCCTCACCATTTCTTTCTCCTCACCTCACCATTTCTCTCTCCTCACCTCACCATTTCTCTCTTCTCCCCTCACCATTTCTGTCACGTCTCCTCCCGTTGCTCCCCTCCGGCACTCTGATTCGCCTGTCTACTGAGCCACCGGTCTGAGCGCACCACCTCGGCAACACCGGAATGGAAACCCAACGCACCCTAATCACCTCCAGCGCACCTGCACCTCATAATCTCATCACCACCCCTATATAGCCCTGGACTGTTCAGTGTTGTGTTGTGTGTGATTGTTAGTGTCATGTCATGTACTCGCTCTTTGTTGTTCTCTTGCTCAGTGTTCAGTAAACTATTACATTGTTGATTCCTGCGTCTGCCTTTTCGTATCCTCAGTACTCGTCACAGAATCACACACTAAAACGAAAATGGGTGCAGCAGGAGTTTCCCAGTGCCTCGATCAGCACCAGCAGCAGCTTGCCCAGTTGAACCTCACCATGCAGGAAGTGCTCCAAATGCTGCATAAACTGACCATCGCTCCGGTTCCACCTCAGGGAGCGGTGAGTGCACCCAGTCCACCTCCCGTGCTATCACCAACGTCTGAGGGACCCCTCGCCCTGCCAGAGCGCTATGACGGGAAAATGACGAAATGTAGAGGCTTTTTGCTACAGGTTTCACTGTATCTGGCGCGTCAGCGTGGGGCATCTCCATCAGACCAAGCCAGGATAGTGCTGGTGATTTCGCTACTGAAGGAAAGCTTCCCTACTCCACCTTCCTCGCTCGGTTCAGGGCGGTGTTCGATCATCCCACGGAGGGAAAGGACGGGGGTGAGCGTCTCCTCCGGCTACAACAGGGAGAGGGGTCCGCGTTCGAGTATGCCCTGCGCTTTCGCACGTTGGTGGTGTCTTCCGGCTGGAATGAGCGTGCTCTGCGCACGGCCTTCAGGAGAGGCTTATGGGAGGACATCACAACGGAATTCGCATGTCGGGACAACGAGATGGACCTTGATACCCTCATCGCCACGTCCATTTGTCTTGATGTCATGTTGAGAGACCGACAGCATTTCCAACACCTCCCGGAGCCTCAACGCTCACCCCATCTGAGCTATAGAAGCCGCCCTGCCTCCGAGTCCTCACCCATGGAGGTGGGCAGCACCCCCTACACCACCACGGACCACAGATCTCCTGGCGGCTCCCTATCTAGGCGATATGACTCCCGTCGCCGCTCCATTGTTTTTAGTTCCCCTAACGGTGAATGGTTCTTCCTTCTCTTCGCTTTCCACGGCAATAATAGATTCCGGATCAGCGGGGAACCTTATCGATAGGGAGCTGGTCTCTGAATGGGGTTTGCCCACCGTGCCACTGCCTTCTCCACTACATGTCACCTCGCTGGACAATAAACCACTTGGATCAGGCTCCATTACGCACGTCACTCTCCCCATCACCATCACCATTTCCACACAACCGGAGCACCACGAGGAGCTGTCCTTCCACATCGTCACGTCACCCCATCACCGGATCGTCTTCGGATTGCCCTGACTCAGACTACACAAACCCACCATCAATTGGATCACCAAGAGGATCACAGCCTGGTCCCACTCATGCCAGAGGACCTGCCTGCTGGTGGTTTGTTATTCCACGTCAATGCAGAGGCCGGAGTCCGCCCTCCAGCCCAACATTCCACGTGAGTACGCAGATCTCTCCGATGTCTTCTCTGCCTCCAAGGCTAAGTTTCTCCCACCTCACAGGCCTTGGGACTGCGCCATTGACCTGCTGGAGGGACAACACCCCCGGAAGAGTTGCATTTACTCCCTCTCCATAGCGGAGACTGAGGCCATGGAGAAGTATGTGGCGGAGACCCAGGGGTTCATCAGATCCTCTACCTCTCCTGCCTCCGCCAGCTTCTTCTTCGTGGCCAAAAAAAACTGAGGACTGAAGCCGTGCATTGACTACCGGGGGCTGAACACGGTCACCACCAAGTACCGGTACCCCTCCCTCTGGTTCCATTGGCCATCGTGCAGCTGCGAGGGACCCGATACCTCCCTCGATCGATAAAATACTATTTCTCTCTTCTCCCCTCACCGTTTCTCTCTTCTCCCCTCACCGTTTCTCTATTCTCACCTCACCGTTTCTCTCTTCTCACCTCACCATTTCTCTCTTCTCACCTCACCATTTCTCTCTTCTCACCTCACCATTTCTCTCTTCTCACCTCACCATTTCTCTCTTCTCCCCTCACCATGTCTTTATCCTCCCCTCACCATTTCTCTTCTCCTTTCTTCTCCATTGCTCTCCTCTCTTCTCCTCAACATCACTTCTCCTCAACATCACTTCTCCTCAACATCACATCTCTGTCCAGTTGTGTGGTCCAGTGCTGCAAGGAAAGACCTGGTTAAGCTTCAGCTGGCCCAAAACAGAGCAACACGTCTTGCTCTTCATTGTAATCATAGGGCTGATATAACTACTATGCATGCCAGTCTCTCTTGGCTAAGAGTTGAGGAGAGACTGACTGCATCACTTCTTCTTTTTATAAGAAACATGAATGTGTTGAAAATCCCAAATTGTTTGCACAGTTAACTTACACACAGCTCTGACACACACACTTACCCCACCAGACATGCCACCAGGGGTCTTTTCACAGTCCCCAAATCCAGAACAAATTCAAGAAAGTGTACAGTATTATAAAGAGCCATTATTGCATGGAACTCCGTTCCATCTCATATTGCTCAAATAAACAGCAAACCTGGTTTCAGAAAACAGATAAATCAACACCTCACGGCACAACGCCTCTCCCCTATTTGATCTAGATAGTTTGTGTGTATGTATTGATATGTAGGCTACGTGTGCCTTAAAAAAAAATATATGTAGTTCTGTCCTTGAGCTGTTCTTGTCTATTAATGTTCTGTATTATGTCATATTTCATGTTTTGTGTAGACCCCAGGAAGAGTTTTTGCAACAGCTAATGGGGATCCTAATAAAATACCAAATACCAAATCTCTCTCCTCTTCACCTTATCTCTCTTTTCTCCTGACCACCTCTCTCATCTCTTTTCCTAACCATCTTTCCTAACATCTGATCGTGTCTCACAAGGAGCCTGTGTCGTGCTGCGGCTATAGCCATGAGTTCAGACAGGTTGTCAGCTGCACCAAAGGATCCGTGAGTTTCAAGTCATTCTTACCTCGGAACCCTTTCTTTTTTCCCCCTCTTTAGTTTCTTAGACTTTATTTCAACAGTTGGGAAGGTAGGTGGGAGACAGGTAGAAGGAGAAGGACAGAATGGAAGGAAGCCAAGAGGGGATTCAAATCCCTGTCACAGGGGCCATATGCAGTCCGGAGTCGGCTGTATAGACCAGCACTCCAAACTACGGCACTGAGACCCCTTCACCCAATAATTCCTGCAAAATGCTGCAGTAGATACTGGTCCCACAGACAGAATTACGTGCATTTTTTATAAGCAAATTCATACTTTCTCATCTTTTGGTTGCTAGAGACGCGACCCAGTCGTTCGATTAGTTTGATATTTACAGACGCAACCCAGTCGTTCGCCATGCTCAGTGGCAACATTATTATACTTTGCTTGCTGCTAGCTAGCCAACTTGCTATGGCTACACATTCACTACCTCTGCAGTCAGAATAACAGCTAAATGTATTCCGTTGCGTTTGTTTAAGCTGTTTATCAGGCTTTTATACCACAGCGTTGTTGAATACTGGACATTAAAACCAGATAACGGGACAGTTTTAAATATATCGGGACAGTTGGAAAAGATATCGGGACACTGTTCGAATGTTAAATAACGAGGCAGAGGCATTGATGCGAGTAACCAGTCTTGTTCAGTATATTGCAATACATCCGGGTATCTCAAGTACACCGGTAAAACACTGGAGTTGCAGTAATGAACATTTACCAACAGATGGCATCAATGTGCCATCTTCCACCCATAACATCTTCCCTTTTATAAAATAGGACAGGAGCTGTCAATTCACTAACAAAACAAACCTAGTAGTAATTTCCAACATGAACAGTTATTTTTATTTTTTATTTTTTATTAACCACTTAACACATTTTGATACTCTCTTCACTTTTATCTCTGTCTGTCAACAATCCCTAATGGGAAGCCTACAGATTAAGTCTTTTTGGTGGCTGGGACAGACGCCCGCAGCGTGAAAAGACAGGGGGCTTGTCTGCGTGGACTGCGGGCTCCCGCACAGGCGTGTCACCTGACTGTCTAAGGGGAGTATTGATGGGCGAGGGAGTGGCCGACCTGTGATCCCCTGGCTCTTCGCCCAGTGCCTCAGGCCCCATGTGACTTGCTGGGGTTCCGTCTTTTGTCATGCGACCCCTATGACCATCCGAGTTCTGAGTAGATGCTGGCTCAGCAATCCGAAGGTCAACCCTGTTACGACGGTACAGTGATCCATTCACTTCGACCATGTAGGAGCGTGGTGCCACTTTCTGTACACAGGATCCGAGTCTCCAGAGGCCCGTCCGGTCCCCTGGTAGTGGCTTCATTCGCACCGTTTCACCCACCCTGAGCTCAGGTAAGTCTTTTGCTGATTTGTCGTAGATGAACTTGGAGACCTGTCTTCTGTGACGTAGCTTCACCAGCACGTCTGTCACCACACATGGCTCCAGGAGAGTGCTTGCTACTGGCAGAGCTGCTTTTAAACGCCGTGCCATGAGGCGCTGGGCCGGGCTGCTATCCATGCCTTCTGTCGGGGTATTGCGCCATTGCAGGATTGCTTTCCAGGCATCTTTGCCCTCTCGCAGAGCTTTTTTGCAGAGGTTCTTTGCAATTTTGACTGCCGACTCAGCCTTCCCATTAGCTTTTGGGTGTCGTGGTGATGAAGTGACGTGCTCGAATTCCCATTCTGCAGCAAATTTTCGGAACTCACATCCGGAGAATTGGGGTCCATTATCTGAAATTACCCTATCTGGCTGGCCATAGCGGGCAAACTGAGCCTTGCAGCGTTTGATCGTTGTCTCTGCTGAGAGGTCGGGGAGGAGGTCAATCTCCCAGAAGTCTGAGTAATGATCAACTACCAGCAGAAAGTCTTTGCCACTGTGCTGGAAGAGATCTAGACTTACTATCTGCCAGGGGCGCATTGGTAGCTCGTGGGACATCATCGTCTCTCTCTGTTGCTCAATGGCATATTCATTGCAGATTGTGCATTTACTGACATAGTCTTTGATTTCACTCTGCATTCCTGGCCAATACAGTGTGTCACGTGCTTGTCTGTAACAGGCCTCACCTCCTATGTGACTTGAGTGCACGCGCGCCAACATCTCAGGGCGCAGAGACCGGGGAATAACGACTCTCTGACCCTTGAATATTACTCCGTTTTGAACACTGAGCTCTTCTTTGACTGGCCAATATTCTCTGGTGGCTAAAGCAGTTTCTTCCTTGCAGTCGGGCCAGCCCATCAGAATCACAGACCTCAATGCCTGGAGTTGCTCGTCCCTGTCTGTGTGCTGTCTGATTTGTATAAGGCGCTGGTCCGTAACATTGAGGTAGTCAGCCTGGTTGATGTGTTCAACATCCACTTGCTCTGTTTGTAAGCTGCACACTGCGTGTTGTTCATGCATGGAGCGTGTGTGAGTGCCTGATGCAGTAGCCCTGCTGAGCGTGTCACTCACATACATCTCTGGCCCTGGCTTATACACCACCTTGAGGTTGTAGTTTTGTAGGGCCAGTAGCATGCTCTGCAGTCGTTTCGGGGCATTCAGGAGAGGCTTGCTGAATATAGCAATAAGGGGCTTGTGATCTGTCTCTGCGGTAATATTGTCACGCCCGTACAGGTAGTGGTGGAAGCGTTGGCATGCAAATACAATGCTGAGGCACTCCTTCTCTATCTGGGCATAGTTCAGCTCTGTTGGAGTGAGTGCCCTAGAGGCGAATGCCACAGGCTGGCCCTCTTGCATGAGGCAACAGCCCAGTCCATACTGGCTTGAGTCACTCTGAATCGTGACAGGTTTTGACACATCGTAGTATCGCAGTACAGGTGTCTGGGTGACCAGTTGTTTTATTTCTCTCACCGCTGTGTCATGTTTTGGGAGCCAATGCCAGATGGTGTCCTTGTCCATGAGCCTCCTTAGTGGTTCACACACTTCAGAGAGCCGCGGTAGGAACTTGGCCAGGTAGGTGACGAATCCGACGAAGCGCTGCACTGCCTTCACGTCAGATGGGTGGGGCATATCCAAGACAGCCTTCACTTTTTCTGGATCCGCCTTCAATCCGGTGGAGGACAAGATGTGCCCATGAAAGCGAACCTCTGGCACTTTAAACTGAAGCTTTTTTATGCTTAGCCTTAGCTTGACCTGTCTGCATCTGACCATCAGGGCCAGCAGCTTGGCGTCATGGTCACATTCTGCCTCCTCATCACTGTCCCCACAGCCCACTACGAGGATGTCATCTGCTATGGGTTCCACGCTGCTGAGTCCCATCAACAGCTCGTGCTGTTTCCGCTGATACACCTCTGGAGCCACGGAGACACCAAACGGGAGCTTCAACCACCTCTTCCTGCCCCAGGGTGTCCAAAAGGTGGTCATGTAGCTGCTGGGCTCGTCAAGCTTGCACTGCAGGAAGGCATCTCTGGCGTCCACGAGCGTGAAGACTCTGGCCTTTGGGAGCTTGTAAAGAACATCCTCCAACGTGGGCATAATGTAATGTGAACGTCTCAGAGCCCGGTTGAGGTGTTTAGGATCTATGCATATCCGTAGCTTGTCTGGTTTCTTGACGATAACCATATTACTTATCCAGTCTGTAGGCTCGGTGACGGATATGATGTGGCCATCTGCTTCGTATTTGTCAAGCTGAGCCTTTGTAGCTGCTTTCATGGCCACTGGTACATTGCGAGGTGCACACTGGACAGGCTGGATTGCTGCATCCAACTCAAAGTGGACTTCGCCGGGAACTGACTCGACCGGTGCGTTGAAGACATCATGGTACTTGCTTAGGAGAGTCTCCTTGCTCAGGGGCCCAGCCTGGACTTTGTCTATAATGTTAAGATCAGCTGGGATGGTGAAGTTAATAAACCCAAGGCGCTCGCATGTAGAACCTGACAGTAATGGCTGTTGACTAGCCTCAACTATTTCAAACTCAAGAGTGTGTTTCTGGCCACGTAAAACACACTCTGTCACAAACAGGCCTAAAGAGGTCATGAACTGGCCTGAATACAGTTTCAGCTTGGTGCTACTCTGTGTGAGTTTGTCTCTGGGCGCGAGCCTCCTTTTATCTTTAAGGCTCATAACGTTACATGTGGCCCCTGAATCTAGCTGGCATTGCTGTGGTTTATTATTAAGTAGCAGAGTGACAAACCATTTTTTTTCCTTTTGCCCTTACTGCCCCTATGCACTCGCTAGCATATACATCCTCTGTGCTGTTGTTCCCTTCATCTGTGTTTATTTCAATGGAGTGCACTTTACCCTCCTTTCTCTTGCTTTTCATGCAGGCCCTAGCGAAGTGATTAGCTGTACCACAGGATTTGCATATTTTTCCATAGGCTGGGCAGTGTTCTTTTCCTCGTCCATGAGAAATGCCACAATATCGGCATGCATTGGGGTTGTCTACTGCAGAGTTGGCTGTAGTATTAGCATTAGCTGTGGCAAAAGGGAATTTCTTTATTGGCTGCCTGAATGTAGCATTGACATTGTCCATATGTTGCCTTTCTAGCTCCATGGACCTTATCTGTATATCCGTAAGCTCTGCTGCACGGCATGTCTCCACTGCCAAGACTAGTGTCAGGTCACGTTCTCTCAGCAAACGTCTGCGGGTGCCCTCATCAGTTATGCCAAGCACTATCTTGTCTCTGATCAGTTCATCTCTTAAAGCACCATAGTCACATGTAGCTGCCTTTTCCCTTAGCTTAGTGACAAAGCTGTCAATGGACTCCCCGTCCTCCTGTTTGCAACAACCGAAAACATAACGCTCGTAGATAACGTTCTTTGCTGGCTTAAAGTAAAGTTCGAGAGCATCAAGAATAGCTGTAGCGTTACCTTGCTGAGCTGCTGTTAGGTTCAGGTTGTGTTTGTATACGTGTCGGCATTCTGCTCCCATTATAGTCCTCAAAGTGGCAGCCACTACCTCATCGTCCTTTTCCCGAAGTCCCGTTGCTAGTGCATAGTCCTCCCATTCACCTCTAAACGTATCCCAGTTTGTGCTCCAATCTCCGCTGAGCTTCATAACGGCGGGAGGGGAAATGTTCGCTGCCATGTCTAAACGGTGCTAACAACACTGAAGCTAACTAGCAAACTCAATCTAGCTAAGGACAATTCCGGAGAAGTTTTACTCAACTAAGCTTTTTAAAACCAGAACAGGTGACTCTAATTTGCGGAAAGCATGGTTAGTTATCCGACTCTGACACCATGTTCGAATGTTAAATAACGAGGCAGAGGCATTGATGCGAGTAACCAGTCTTGTTCAGTATATTGCAATACATCCGGGTATCTCAAGTACACCGGTAAAACACTGGAGTTGCAGTAATGAACATTTACCAACAGATGGCATCAATGTGCCATCTTCCACCCATAACAGACACCTTGCAATCATGATGCAATAATATTTTCCTACACATGCAGACACAATAATATTTGCCTACACATGCAGACCGTACTTGCTACAAAGTTACAGAAAGCTAAACCAACAACAACACACAAACTGAAATTGGATACATTGTAAACGTAGGTCCAATGCGGAAAAAACATAGCGTAGAATCCCGTATTATCGTCATATTCAACAGCGTTTAAGAAATATATTACCTTCAACAGTGTTATCTTGTGATCAAGCCTTCAATGTTTTGTGATTATTGGTGTCGTAAAAATGTTAGCTAACGGTTTAGCAATTAGCAAGTTTGACATTTCATTTGAAAATATTACTGTTATCTGCTTTTGATAAGCGGTTTAGCAAAAAAATACGTCCCGTATTATCTGTATACGGCCCCCAGTTATTGGGCACCTTACTATTTTGTTCAATTACAAGATATATCCGTTTAATTTTGTTGAAAAAAGAGACACCAACCACGTACCCGAAGTGTTTACTAGATAGTTGGCTAGTCTTCAGGTAAAAAATAATGACTTGCCTGTCAACTTTTCATTGCGTAGCCCGGTGCGCCCTCTTGTGGACTCATAAAAAATGGTTCTTCACCAACATATTCAGTGTTGTAACCAAATGAAATATGAGTATTAATAATTTACATCAAATACACTTTAATTTCAGTTATGTGCATTAACATAAAACAATGAAAACACTGTTGGAGTTTGTGTTGCAGAGGTGCACTTGGAAAGTAAAGGAAGAAATACACAAGATGGGTTCAATAAATATATATATTATATTTTAGACATTTATTTTTTTGAACAAATAAATAATTTCATATGAACACAAACAAAACAAACAATTAAATCTCGACCTCCATCCCTATATTGTCACAAAAATCACAATAAAAATCCAGCTCCACCGCTACCTCTGGATCCCACTGCACACACCTGCAGTGGAACCAGTGCTGGCAAAAGTCACAGCACACCCATGGCACCTCGGATCTACACTCCTGAGAGGAGCTTGCAGGCGGATCACGCTCCCCGCAGCGAGCACAGCAGGTGGTGTCTTCTTTTATAAAAAATTAAATAATAATACAAATTGATTAATATGGTTTTGTAAAATGTAGAAGTTCTTCAACAACAATAGTAATTGATACAACTGAGAGAGCGAGAAAAACAGATTATGAAGTACCTGAGAGTGGTGCCATGGGTGGTGTGACAGATGTGACCGGTGTAGCTTTTCTCTTCCTTTTCTATGCTGCAGTTTGAGAAAAAGTGGTGTTAGAGAGCATGTTGCATGAAAACCCTTTTCAACTTTTTTACATCAATACCTCTGGAGGAAGCTGCAGAGGTTTTGGAGGAGGCGGAGATGACTTGAGGGCTGGTGCTATTTACTGTAGATATATAAAGATATATATATATATTTTTTTTACATTGCTGTTTTATAAAACAGATAACAAACAGTCATTTTTTCGTAATTTAACATGTGTTTACCTGTGGAGGTGGTGGTATTCAAATTGCAGGGGGCAGGGACATCAGACGAGGCTGCTATGGTGGTGTGACCAGGGGAGACGGAGGAGGCAGTTGGTCCAGAGGAGGCCGTGTTGGTGGTGACAGACATGGGGGTGGTGTGCATCGTGGTGGTGGTGGACAAAACCGCCCGACGATGGCTTGGAGGAGCTGGTGTTTGTAATGGTGGGGTTGAGGGGCCGACGATGGTGTGGCCGGGGGAGTAGGCATGTGGCCTTCTTCTGCAGCTGGGGACTCCGGCGGCTCCTACAGGTGTTGCACACTGGGAGGCACTGGCAGTGGTGATGCAGCTGTCAGGAGTGGTTCCAGCAGGGGGTCCAGCAGAGGCGATGGCGTCAATGGTCTCATCCATGGCAGCCCTCTCCTGTGCCCTCTGTGTTCTGAGGGCTGCCCGACGCTCTTTCTCCTCTGCCCCGGCCCTCTCCTTCTCACCCCTCTCCTGCCACTGGCGCGTGTATTCCTCCCCGGTGAGGCATGTGGCGACCACAGGGAGTCTTCTGTATCGGTCCAGCCGATACTTCAGGACAGTAAGGATGTGCCCCAGGTCCTTCGCTATCAGCCCCCTCTATTAGGGGGTGCTCTTCTAGAGCTAGGGATAGGACTGGAGCAGCGGCTGGGACTGGGGCAGGGGCTGAGGGTCCTCCTGTGGTCGCTGGGGAGGAGGTGCTGATGGATGGCACATTGCTACTGGTTCCAGTAGAGGCGGTGTTGGGACCCGGTAGGGTCCGAGACGGCGATTAAACGGGACCCATCAATGGCTGAAGGGTCAAAAGGGAAGAGGCCACACTTCTTAAACCCTTCCACCACATAGCGCATGTCCTTGCATCGCTGGTACGGGTAGCGGAATACTCTGGCAAATTCTGATTTGTTTACCATGTAGGAGTGGTCAAAATGGCTAAGGTCTCCAGCTACCTTGGAGAACTCAGCCTTTAAAGGGCAAAGTATGCCACGTCCAGCGGCTGCAGGACATGGGTGCAGTGTGGTGGAAGACAAAGAAGTATAACCCCTTCCCTTAGTGCCACCGCGAGCACTTCCGGGTCCATGTGGCTCTTGTGCCCATCAAAGAGGAGAAGGAGAGGGCGCTCTTTCACTGCATACTTAATGAAGTGCTGAAACCACTTCCTGAACAGGTCCCCGTCAATGTAGCCACTGCTTGACCGTCCATACAAGGCTTGGGGGGCCTCCCAGTGTGTAGTGGCCACCGGGGAAACACTTGGGGTAGATGATAAACGGGGGATGTCCTCCCCAGTTGCATTGAAGCAGGCCAGCACTGTGATGTGCTCCTTGGTCCCCGGAGCCTGCTGGTACACGTGTTTTGCGCCCGGGGAGCCAGCACTTTGTGCCTGCTCTGGTCGCTACGAAACCCAGACTCATCGCAGTTATAGATTTGTCTGGGTTTCTCCCTCAACCCACTCTCCTCCAAGTGCTTCTCATAAGAAGTGAAGAAGGTGTCCATCGTCGGACGTGTGGCACACTCAGCTCTCCCCCTGTCCAGGGTGTCCGGCCTCCTCATGCTTAGGTTCTTGTGCCTCCTCCTGAACATTTCCCACCACCTCTTCCCCAGTGGTGGGATTGTTTCCCTGGGTGCCGAAACCTACAATAGAATAGAATATATAATTGTCCATCCAGGATGAAAATGTTTGTTTTGGCATCACCATACACATCCACATTTACATCACACACATTGATAACAGTCAGTCCAGCATTCTACATACATAAACACATAGAACACCAAATACCTGCGGATTTTGTCTGCGTATTTCATCAGCCTCTGTCTGGTGAAGGGGAACCCATGGCTGGCGCAGTAGATACAGTACTGCACCAGATACTTTTCATCCTCTGGTGCAAGCAATGTGGGTGGTCCACTGCGACAACCATGGGTCACCCGGCCGCTCAGCCTGTCCGCCAGGGTCTGCCGAGGTACACCATGCACCTTGGTAGATAAGAAAAGAAAACTGTTACTAGCAGATAAAATTCACATACACATGGTAATCTCCTAAAAACAAAAGATGCCTAACCTTGGCAGCCTGGCGGATAGCCATCCCTGCCCCGCAGTCCTCCATGGCATGGAACATGTCCACCTCACTCCATTGCTTCCTCTTCACTTTCTCCATGCTGCAGTGGTAAATACATGTAGCTAAATAACTTGGCATACTATTGGCATACTATTGGCTAGTGGTTAAGAGCGTTGTGCCAGTAACCGAAAGGTCGCTGGTTCTAATCCCCGAGCCGACTAGGTGAAAAAATCTGTCGATGTGCCCTTGAGCAAGGCGCTTAACCCTAATTGCTCCTGTAAGTCGCTCTGGATAAGAGCGTCTGCTAAATGACTAATTATTTAATTATTTATTTATACACATTTTAGAAAGATAACTCAATCTGAATATGTATAAACATTTACATTTCAAAGCTAAGGCATTGAAAGGTGATGAAAGTTTTCACAATAACTGAAAGTGTACCCACGTTTTTTGTTTGATGTTATCTGTAATGAAAATTAGTGTCCCAATTAGTGTAATATTGATGCATACATTGTACCATTTAACTAAATACTGCCTCTATGTAGCTGTTGTAAGATGAAATATAGCCAACAGTGATAGGTGTCGAAAAGTTCATGGTTCAAATTTCCAAATACATTTTTGCAGATTGTGCAAAACGCCTCCGTCAGAGGACTCCAATTTTGATACGGTAAAGCTTGACAACATGCAGCTGTTTTCGTGATATGTATTATCTAACACTTACAATTTCTTTCCTTTTTGCTTACTTAGCAGTTCTATCAACATTTAGCAACTAAGATAGCAACATTAGAAAATCCGTTAGCTATATTTCAGAGGTAAAAAGTTGGATATTAAATTAGGTGTGGTCTGTCGCGCAGTCGAATTTTACAATATGCAGCGTGTTCCACAAAATGTGTACATATAACTTTTTTGAAAACTCTCAAAACCTAACTTAACTTACATAAATTGCACTGAAAATCGGTGGTCAGCTAGCTAAAAGGGTGTCGTTAGTCACAAAACTTACCGTTATTTTTCAGCCCATTTAAATGTTGAGCTCGAGGTGATTCAGTTCTCCAACCGCTAGAAAGTGTCCGAGGTCAGGGGGTGTCTGATGTTTGGGGAAAATTAGCTAGCTAGCTAGATTGATTTGTTTTTGGATTGTTCAGCATCTGATGACCTAACGTGGTGAGAGATTAACATTAACTTCTCCTGTCCCCTCTGTCGCTAAATCTGTCAAATCCTCCCAAATGTTTCTGGTTTGACCAGCTGTTTTCAGAAATGTATATTTTTTTATTTGTTTGTCATATTGGCAGTTTTGCTAGCAACAAACTATTTAGCTAGATTCTAGCCTATTGTTTGACATGCAATGCAATCTTCTCGTAACTAACAGTCAGTGTTGACGATTGTCCTGACAATAAACTTTTCTAGCTATGCCAGGAAAATCGGGCATTATCAGCTCATTGTTATGGATGTATCCAAATGAATGTCATTAGAAAACAGCTACTTTGCTGATTTTCTGGCTGCAGAGGTGACTGTGTTAGCCTTAGCTAGCTGGCCAGCTAGCAAGCAGGGGATAGGAACGTTGCCAGCGAGCAATGGAACATAAAGAACGAACGACTGGGTCTCGTCCATAATATCGAACTAATCGAATGAACGACTGGGTCGCGTCTCTAGCAACCAAAATATGTGAAAGTATGAATTCGCTTACATAAATGAAAATATAAATAAAATATAATAATTTATACCGGTAAATGTGTGCTTAGTATTGTTTTCTTTGGCAACTGTGGTATAAGAGGGAATATCAATTGCTTAAAATAGCTGGTCAAACTAGAGACGTGGGAGGATTTGACAGCTTTAGCAGCGGAGGGGACAGGAGAAATTAATTCACGTTAGGTCATCAGATGCTCCCCAAAAATATGTCTCTGCAAAAACAAATTAATCTAGTTAGCTAAGTTTTTTCCTCGTTGGTCCTGCGTTTACAATGTATCCAATTTCAGTTTGTGTAGTTGGTTTAGCTTTCTGTAACTTTGTGCATGTACGGTGTGCATGTGTAGGCACATATTATTGCATGGTGTCCCGATATCTTTTCCAACTGTCCCGATATCTTTTCCAACTGTCCCGATATCTGGTTTTAATGTCCATTCTAGAATGCCCTTCCAGCCAATAAGAAATGAGTATTCAACAATGCTGTGGTATAAAAATATGTACTGAACACTACAGATATATTGTATATGATATGATGTCATTGGTCACACCACATGTTGTCTAACTGATCCTAGGTGGTGAAGGTGTGGGATTCTTGACACAGGGAGCCAGGTAAATGAGTTTGGTGGTGCCCAGGGACAGTCTGCCATTATCTGTATGACCTTTGACCCCAAAGGAAGGAGGTATGTGAAGCTATTTTTAATGAATGATTATTGCAATGTGATATTTTCCCATAAGTGCAGTGTGACCATACTACCTCCTACCTAATGGACACTCAGAGTAATTACGAAAATGAAGAGTGATGAAGAGTGTACACTG
The DNA here is from genome assembly GCF_020615455.1 of Coregonus clupeaformis. Taxonomy (NCBI): domain Eukaryota; kingdom Metazoa; phylum Chordata; class Actinopteri; order Salmoniformes; family Salmonidae; genus Coregonus; species Coregonus clupeaformis. The sequence continues at coordinate 10,453,093 of NC_059197.1, read as the reverse complement.
TTGATGGTGTTTTGTTTGTATTTGTGTGTTTGTATTGTGGTGTTTGCCTTATTTTGTTCAAAATAAAACTACAAAAATACATTTATTTCAATAAATGTTGGAAAGAAAGAAATAAGATTAAACTTCCTCATTATAGACTGGTCACTGTGGGGAGAGATGGCTTTCTTAAGATCTGGAACTTTAACAATGGTCAGTGTCTGAAGATACTTAAAAGGGGTGAGTACATTCTAATTCATATCCCACAGTATAAAGGTGGTATTAGGAGAATTGCAGTGTTCAGTTTTTTTTTTCTTCTCTCTGTTATATGCTGCATGAGGTGATTCGGTAACACTTTACTGTAGCCCCCCTTATGTATGCATTCATAAAGCCGTTATTACAGCTATATAAGACATTATAACATCCGTCATAGACAGTCATTAACATTATGAACATCGGCATAAGACATTATAAAGGTAACTATAATTGGCATTATAGATGACAGGCTAATTTGTTGTTATCCCTTATGTCAACTGCCTCCATAACAGGCTACATAACCACTAATGTGCTATAGTAATTTCACATTAACATGTTACACAGATGGGGAGTGCAACGAGGTGTGTGATTGCAGCTACCTGACAGTCCACAGAAACACGTGAGTAGAACTAATGATGGATGTGGCAACTGTTGATTTGAGAGGAATAATGATTCATCTTAACCTCGTGCAATTAATTTTTCCAGGTGTGTGATGTCTGTTGGATGGGACCGCAGGATTGACATCTGCTCTGTGAGTATAGAGGTGAAGAAGGACTATCTCTATGAGCCAGAAAGGACACATTTTCTCTATGTGAATGATTTCACTATTGGATTCTATACATTTACTGACTCCAATGACCCGTCTTCCCCTTAGAACCTATTCAACTTTATTGCCTTGAGATCCCATTTCCATTTTCATTACCTTCTGCATTCGCCTCGCCAGAGCAGAGACTGCCTGAGGGTCTGCACCGGTAGCCATGCCAAATTCAAAGCGTTTTAAGATTAAGACTTCACAAAACACATGAGACAATCTTTGAAAACCCTTCAAGAGTATATTCTGAGAGTATATTATCAGCGAGGAATATAAACGTCCTAATAAGCTTGCCTTCCTCTTCAAAATGTATTACGTATGTATGGCAGTCTTTGAGTGTTTCCTTGATTACCAATTTACCATGTAGCCTATCTAACCTCGCGATCACATCTGTTTGAAAAATACCTCTTCTTCTACACTATTCTTCAGCATAAGCGACTCGTAAGCATTAAAGGAAGATAACCAACTCAGAGGTCTAGGCGATAGGTTCTAAAGAATTTACTTTCTATAGAATTCCATATTCCATAGCACATCAGTGACACTCCCATCCTTCCAGACCTGTAGTAACAAAGGTATACATGGGCCTCAGTGGCGGTCAGTGCCGTTTAAGATTAGAGAGGACCATTTTTTTTATGAGCATGGCCTTATTTCCATTACAGCATATTGGATGACTTTCATTCATATTCCATTCACCCAGTTCAATGTAACACTGATAGGTTTAGGCTACTACATGATGCTTGAATTTTCCCTATACCCATCATGAGGATGCTACAACCTAGCCTATGAATGAAAGTTTACAACATAGGTGCACACATTTCGAGAGAAAAATTTGAGGTATAGGGTGTAATCATTAGTCCAACAGTTGCAAACAAGAGTTTCTATTGGACAAATTCAGGTATGTTCTGTTTGCTTCCATTTAAGAAACGTTTTTCAACAGAATTGGCGGAATACATACACCCCTGATCACGCGTAAACACAGTTCACGTTCATAGCAGCCACTTTATATTCCTTCTTGCATCTATGTGCTCACCTTTTCTCTTCTCTTGTGGACTTCAATACACAACACATCAGCTGTATGTGACCAGGCGAAAAAACCTTTCCAAGCCAAACCATATCATAACCGCTACACACAGCCTACATCGTTGTCACCATATTAGCTAAAGTAACGTCATAGTCTACATAGCTAATATAATGTAATGTTACAGTGTGCAGTCAGTAAGCAGTTTAGCACTTACACCGGCGGGCCCTGGTGGCAATAAATTAGTAAAACTACAAGCTTACCTTGACTTGGAAGAGTTCCAGTGTTGTGTTGGATAGTCATAGCCAGCATCCCTCTGTTTGAACAGGGTGTTTGAGTAGGCGAAACTAGCTAGCTGCATTTGCTAGCTAAGTAAGTGAAACTGAAAGTAAAAAAAAAAGAAATCTCTCTCTCTCTCTTGCTTCTCCTTCATTTTTGAAGAAATTAATTTGTTAAAAAAAGTTCAATTATTGTCTTTCTCTCTCGTTGACTCACCTATGTTATGCACTGCAGCGCTAGCTAGCTGTAGCGTATGCTTTCAGTACTAGATTAATTCTCTAATCCTGTGATTGGGTGGACAACATGTTCATGCTGCAAGAGCGCTGATAAGTTGGAGGACGTCCTCCGGAAGTTGTCATAATTACTATGTAAATCTATGGAAGGGGGTGAGAACCATGAGCCTCCTAGGTTTTGTATTGAAGTCAATGTACCCAGAGGAGGACGGAAGCTAGCTGTCCTCCGGCTACACCATGGTGCTACCTTACAGAGTGCTGTGGAGGCTACTGTAGACCTTCATGGCATAATAGTGTGTTTTAATAAATTATTTGTTGACGCGATTATATTTAGTATAGTTTTATCTAAAAAATGATAAATGTTTAAATGTTTTAAATGTTTTATGAAATTCACTGAGGAGGATGGTCCTCCCCTTCCTCCTCTGAGGAGCCTCCACTGATGGACCTGTCCACAGTGCTGTAATTTCTCCCACAGAGCCCTCCAATCCAACTTTGATTCTGAGAGCATCGAGAACATCATACCTTTTCAAAGACTGTTCTGTCCTTCTCCATAAGTACCCTCTGTACCCACTGTTTGATAAAATAACAAATACCACGGGACTATGAGGCATAGTAATCTCGTTCCCAGCCACTTCCATCCACATTGCCTGGGGACGAGGTCAGAGGCACAGAGAACAGAGCCACTTTACGAAGTCACAAAAAGGGCATTAGAGGGATCCAGTTAGAAATACACACATGCTTCTCTCATTTGTAGACTTCAACAATAGACTGCTGGTTAAAGATCCTTGTTTCAAAATGTTGACTGCATGCCCTGTATGTTTCCATGCTAGGATTCACCAGAAGAGCCTCACTACGTCCAGAAGCCTCAGACCTCATGGCAAGACGATCTGGTGAATAAGAAATGAATGAGGAACATGAATAGGGAACTAGACATGCAATGCCAATCAGAATATATAGGGCTAATCTGAGTGCCTATGTCAGGGGCCGTATTAAGTAGCTGAGAGTAGGAGTGCTGATCTAGAATCAGGCCCTCCCTGTCCATATAATCGTATTCATTGTTATCTAAAAGGCTAAACTGATCCTAAATCAGCACTCCTACTTTACGACCCCAGTTGTCGGCCCCAGTTGTCTTTGATATACTACTGCAGGTCATGCATGGGGAGCTCCGGTCCATGAGGGTTTTCTCCTTTGCTTGGTACCTAATTCATCCATCATGCCACTGACTCATCCGTCATGCTACTGATTCATCCATCATGTCACTGAGTAGTACACACTTCGGTTCTAAGGTCTAATGATTTAAATTAGACACTGATTTGAAAGAAAGCACCAAAAACCTGCAGACACTCAGGCTCAGAGGACTGCCCATTCCTGCTGTCGATCATTCAAGCTCTTGTTGGCCAGTGATGTAGATCTGGCGGGGACGAATAAATATAAATGGAATATAATATAATAAAATAAAATGCAATAGAATAGATAGAATAGAATTATAGAATGGACTACAATTTAATAGAATTATAGAATTGAATAGTCTTCCTGTACTGTCCCGAGAGGAGGGGCAACATAGAGGACATCCTGTGTGTTGCACAGTGTCCCCCCATCCCTCCTTGCCACCAGAAGCTATGATGGGAGGTCATTGTGTGGAACCTGGTCTCTGGACACATCCAGTGTCACTTTGCCAGCCACCTGACTGCTGCCATTCCCAAGGTCAGATCACACTATCAAACCTGAGTGGTTCGCCTGCACGCCATAGAGTGTAGCTAAAGCCTACACTCTCAGAAGAAAACGTACTGAATTGTACTTAAAGGGGTACAAACGCTGTAGGGTACATCCATTGTACCATTAGTTATAGGTAGCTAATTGTACCCTTGCAGTTCGTACCTTAGATGAACCAATAGTGTACCTTAGGGGACAAGGTACAAAAGTGTACCTTTAGAAAAGGTGCAAATTAGCCTTTTTAGAGTACCACCACAGTGACGAAGCCATTTGTTATTTTTAAGTGGCAAAAATGTACCTCTTCTCTATACCAAGTCCCTCACGTGTACACGATGCTCCGATTGCCACAAAGTAGCAAATTCAGCAGGTATCCTCGACTGGGATTCAAACCCAGGTCCAACGACTGTCAAGCCATCAACTCAACCATTACGCCACCAGGCCCGAACCACTTGATGATGTAGCAAGGTGTTGGTTTAAGGTCATAACATCTCTTATTGTCACATACTCTTATGTTAGCCATTATAAAGACTTTAGAATTTTTTTTAAACATAACCACAGACCACATAATCTGGTACAACACTTCCACTCATGGGTGGCCAAAAAGAGCTAACTGAAAGCCAGCCCCCACTAAGCCACGCCTCAAAAGAGATGGCACATGAGGATTCATCATTGTTCCTTATGTGTGTACAAATAAGTACCTTTCTTCAATACATTGTCAATTTGTAACTTTTCTACTAAGCAAAGGTACAGATCAGCACCAATCATTAGTGTACCCTTGAGGGTACACCAAATATATTTGTACCCTGGGAAAAATGCACCTTGACCATACCCTTTTTTTTTTTAGTGTAGAACAATCCTCAGGGTAAATCATTTTTTCAAAACGTAATGAGGAATGTGCAGTATAAAGGGACTAAGTATAAAGGGAATAGGAAATAAAATACGAAGTGTGGGATGTTTGTGCCCTAAAAGGGATGGATACCAGTGCTCCCAGCATCATCTTCTTGAGGAGCCAAGCATTACATGCTGAGTTCTCCTCCGCTTCATGCCTCCTGTCCTCAGGACCCTCAGGTCAGTGTCAGGAATCATGGGTTCGATTCCTACAGGTACCACCCATATGAAAATGTATGCACACATTACTGTAAGTCACTTTGGATAAAAGCATCTTCTTAATGTTATATATTATATATTATAGGAAATAAAATGTATAATAATATATTGTGCAGTGCAATTCACAGAGGAATATGTTCTAATTATGTAAAATGTTATGTCTTCAAACAAAGGTTACATTCATTTCTCGAACGTGCTCAACGGCGGGAAATTCATGGCCAACTTCAAGGCAGTATGTGTTACCATGGCAACTGTCCATGTGCTCGTTTTTATGTTTATACTTTGGGCTTTTTCTAGAAATCATGAAGCATGAAGCAATAACTACATTTTATTATAATAACTTTCCTTAATAAGCCATTATAAATTCTTCCTCAATAAATGTGTATATATGCTTAGAAATGTGTTAGAAACTATAGTAAATGCTTAAAATGCATATTGTAATGATAACATATTATACATTATTGTGCTTATTTATTAATAGTAGCCTATGTACAATATTTATAAAATGTTTATTAAGGCTTCTTTGTGAACATTATGAACCAAGTGTGACCAAAGTAATATGTTCCTCAGTCTAGGTTCCAGCAGCAGATCCCTAAACTGGCAGTGACAAAGGAAGACACCGCACTGTATGTGGCTGACCAACTTGGCTATGCTCTTGGCTCAGAGAACCCCCCCCCCCCCCGAGAGGTAAGATTGTTTTCTCAACTCGTTAGAACAGGTCTGATAAAAAGAGATCAAAAGAGAGCAGGATTTATTTTGTCTCAGAGCATTATATTGATCTATGAATTCAAAAAGTAAAAAGCATCTTTATTTATTCAGCTGAAAACTACTGGCATACGATACCGGCAGCATCACCGGGTACGTGCAGCACCTGCTAATCGGCAACACCCTCTCAAACATAAACAACAAAATTGTGCTTCACATTTTGCTCACGCCCTCCCTGCCTTTTACCATCTTGTCCAGGTTGCAGATTGTTGACAATGACCAAGTACTGCTCACCTCGTCTATAGACTGCACTGTGCGCCTGTGGAGTACCTGCAGAGTGTTCATAGGTAGGGGTCAATTCACACAGGTCATTTGTCCTGTTGTCTCCTCCTCTGAATACAAGTTTTATGATTTATGCTTTATGCCTTAAGGTGAATGTTCAGTAGATAGTGGTGTGTTTTGGGGATAGATGCTTCCCTTGTGTAGACTATAATAGCCACTGTTATAGTTATGGTATTTAGTTCAGTTAAACACTACCTTCCCAATAACAGCTCCTCCTGTGTACTAACATCATCATTTCTCTTTGGTTCTTACTCTCAACACTGACCAATTTAAAGTAACTGATCGTTCTCTCTCTCTCTCTCTCTCTCTCTCTCTCTCTCTCTCTCTCTCTCTCTCTCTCTCTCTCTCAATTCAATTTCAATTTAAGGGCTTTATTGGCATGGGAAACGTATGTTAACATTGCCAAAGCAAGTGAAGTAGATAGTAAACAAAAGTGAAATAAACAAAACATATTAACAGTAAACATTACACTCAGAAGTTCCAAAAGAATAAAGACATTTCAAATGTCATATTATGTATATATATGTATATATATAGTGTTGTAACAATGTGCAAATAGTTAAAGTACAAATGGGAAGAGGGTAGGGCTTAAACTGCATCCCTGTCTCACCCCACGGCCCTGTGGAAATGTGTGTGTTTTTTGCCAATTTTAACCGCACACTTGTTGTTTGTGTACATGGATTTTATAATGTCGTATGTTTTTCCCCCAACCCCACTCTCCATCAATTTGTATAGCAGACCCTCATGCCAAATTGAGTCAAAAGCTTTTTTGAAATCAACAAAGCATGAGAAGACTTTGCCTTTGTTTTGGTTTGTTTGTTTGTCAATTAGGGTGTGCAGGGTGAATACGTGGTCTGTCGTACAGTAATTTGGTAAAAAGCCAATTTGACATTTGCTCAGTACATTGTTTTCACTGAGGAAATTAACTAGTCTGCTGTTAATGATAATGCAGAGGATTTTCCCAAGGTTGCTGTTGACGCATATCCCACGGTAGTTATCTCTCTCTCTCTCTCTCTCTCTCTCTCTCTCTCTCTCTCTCTCTCTCTCTCTCTCTCTCTCTCTCTCTCTCTCTGTGGGACCCTCTGAGCATGCCAGCTCACCCCATCCTGGAGGGAGAGACCACAGTGTCAGATGTCATTAATACTGACGACTTTGAGGCCACTAGCACCGAGACAATAAAAAAAAAATGTAATTTCCGAGCCTCTTCATCGACGCCGACAAGAGTGTAATGTTCAGGGCAAATGTGCATGTACAGGGCTGATTTTGCATCTCTCTCTCACGTTCTTTCTCTCTGTCCCACTCCCTCTCTCTCTGTCTCTGTCCCTCTGTCGCTCTCTCCCTCTCTATCTCTCTCCCTCCATCAATCTTTCCCTCTCTCTCTTCCTTTCCCTCTCATCCTCTCTCACCCTCTTTCTCCTTCTCTGTCTCTCTCTCTTCTCTTCTCTCTCGAGATGTAATTGCAGTTCGACTTGCCCAGCAAGCTTAGACACCCTCCACTGTCCATCAGCGACATAGACATCAAGGAAGAGATTAAAACCTCTTGTTACACAGAAGAACATGGGAAACGGTGAGTTAGCCACATTACACGCATCATGCAGTAAATTGTAGGCAAGCAGGCACAGGTCTAGGCTCTGAACACGGCATGGGAATAAATTATTTTCTGCCGGCAGTAAATTGAGTTTGCTATCTCTCACATTTCAGACCGCGACATTAAATATTCAAGCATACTAACAAGCCACCCAATCATGGCGGACCCAAGACCTACCACACTCTCAAGTACTTTGATATCATCGACGCGCCAACCACCTGCGAGAGGCCCAATCTTTCCCTGGCTGGCATCGATCCTTTCATATCAAGCTTTGTGGAACAGGAGTCGGCTAAATGCCAATAAGATTGCATAATTGCGACAGGAACGCAAACTGTGACCATAGGTCCTCTGCACCATGAACTCCACATGCTTCAAGGACAGAGGAGTTAGAACACCATCGCAAGTAATCAGAAGAGCTGAAATGTGAGCTGTTGCACAACTTTAGAGATTTGCATAGTCCTGGATTGGATTGTTTAGGGGAGACTGGGGTTGGTTGTCACACTTTTTACTAATTTGTGTATTTCTCAGCACCAGTATATCTTACAATACTATTTTTAATATTAAGAGAAAGACCAATATCTTGGGTTGAAATGGGGACCCGTTTTATCATATTCCAACATGGAGTTATAAGCCATCAAACACACTCTGTCCACTTGTGACAAGCAGCCCCATCCCGGTTGTCACACAGTATGGGGTTGGTTGTCACAGTGTTTGCCATTTGTTTTTCAGCAACAACTTAACCAATTTACAAAGTTTTAGAAAAAGTAAAGCCTTTAATTATTGAACAGTATTTCTGTCTAACATAATACAAATAAATACGTACAAATAAATTAAACATAGTTGAACATTTGCTTTGACATTGTAATTCTTACTCCTCTCAAATCGTCATATCAATGCTTAATAAAACAAACAACAGTAATCATCTGATATTTGGATGAAAATGAAATATTTTTATAAAATGAAAAAAGTAAAGCTGTAAACATTTGTGTTAATTCAATTTTGTGTTGAAAACAAGGAATTTGTGTATGTGTGTGTGTGTGTGTGTGTGTGTGCGTGTGTGTGTGTGCGTGTGTGTGTGTATGTGTGTGTGAATGTTGCTGACTCTCAGTCGGAGTCACATGAGACATGACTCACAGTTTTGACAAGCAGGTTCGGACCAGACCAAATCTGAACCAATCATAGACATCCATGTTTCATAAGTTTGGACAGCACAGTATACAGTAGAGCACAGAAGAGTACAGTACAGTAAAGTAAAGAAAAGTAGAGTGTATTCAGTACATTACAGTAAAGTAAAGAAAAGTACAGTGTATTCAGTACAGTACAGTAGAGTAGAGTACAGTAGCGTACAGTAAAGTAAAGTATGGTATAGTTCAGTTCAGTACAGTACATTACAGTACAGTAGAGCACAGTAGGATACAGTACAGTATAGTACAGCACAGTAGGGTAGAGTACAGTAAAATGTACTGTATTGTATCCTACTGTACTGAATTAAATGTAACTCTACTGTACTGTAATCTAATGTACTGTACTCTACTGAATTATACTGTACTGTACACTACTTTGCTATACTGTACTGTACTATATTGAATTCAACTGTACTGTACTGTATTGAACTGTACTGTACTGCACTGTACTGTACTTTAATATACTGTACTCTACTGAATTAAACTGTACTGTAATATACTGTACTCTACTCTACTGAATTAAACTCAACTGGACTGTACTGTGCTGTACTCTGCTGAATTAAACTGTACTGTACTGTAATATACTGTGCTCTGTACTGTACTGTGCTGTCCAAACTTGTCAAACATAGACGTCTTTTCAACATTCGGAAAATAAGTATTCTAGGTGTCTTTTCAACGTCATTTAGCTTACTGGGTACATTGTTACAATGGAGATGGTTGTCACAATGTGACAACCATCCCCAACCACCCCCCACAAGTGCTAATTAAGATGACAGTTACCACATGGCTTGACCTATGAACTGACAAATAGGCTTGAAATAAAGCTCTCCCTTTCCTCTTTTCAATAAAATTAATTGTTTATGGATACTCCCATCATACAACTATTTATTAACGAAATAACAAGCATATGAATATGCTTGCGAAAAATGCTAATATTCCTCTCACCTCAATGTTTTGTGATCCTGATCTGAAATGACCACATGAATGACCTCTCCTATAGAGGACACACATTTTTATCTTGAAAGACATTAAGCACTGTGACAACCAACCCGTGAGACAACCAACCGGTGAGACAACCAACCCGTGAGACAACCAACCCGTGAGACAACCAACCCCAGTCTCCCCTACTACCTACACTGTTTTGGAGTGAATGTTTACATGCTTGTGTTATATTCAAAGATGTGAAACCAAATACCCCTTTGTAGCTGGTTATCATAATACTGTATTGGGGAAATCACAGAATTGATATTAATATATCAATTCTGAACGGACCCGAGGAGAAACATTTTCAGCTCTGCACTGTCTTTATGCTCAGGACCCAACCCCCTGAGACATGGTATCTGAGCTTGGACACGAACTGGCAACCCTCCGGATGCAGGCTCGCTTCTTAAACCACTTGGCGACCTGCCACCCCCCAGAAAAAAGCTGAACTGCTGGATACATAGGCCTACATAAGTAAGGAAATAAATAAATATACAACTAATGAAAATCAAAAATTGAAGTAACTGATATTTCAGATACAGTATACAATTACTACAATAAAGCAGCATTAAGCAGTCTCACAAAGTAGGGCTGTTGTAATATCTGACAGTAATTTTGAACAGTATGTCATCTTGTTTACAGAAAAAGCTACTTAACTGATTCATATTTGAAGTATAAATGTATTTTATAACATATCCAACATATATCATCTATGACCTTATCAAACTCCATTTATAGATAGAATTTCCCACTGTTTTATCAGCCGTGGGGTTCCTCCATAGTAACGTCAGTGACTCTGCAGTTGTCCAGTCCCTCTGTTTGCATGCTCTCCAAAGTGGGAGACTCCACTCTGGGTCTGTGCTTGTCACCACCATCTCACACACACTCTCCAACTCCTGGTCAATAAGGATAAATCATCAGGCAGAGTGGAGTTTTCCTTATTCCATCTTATTCTGATGGCAGTTTGTTTACCCCATATGATGTTAATCGCCTTGAGCATAATTTCAATTGATTATGATCATTATTCTAAGTGATTATTATGATAATCAGTGACATAGGGAATAGGGTGCCATTTGGGATGCTGTACAAAATGTTTTGGCTGTGTCACTGATTATCATAATAATCACTTTTTGTATAATTTAGAAGGATCAGAGTGATATTGCCCTAAAACCAAGGTAATCTCCTCTCACCTGTAGTCTGGATCTAATGTCATCACTGCGGACAGCATGGTCCTGAAGAGGGCGGAGTCTCTTCTGGGCTGCCTTCCTATTGGCTGTCCACTCCTGTGTGTCCTTCATACACCTACTCAACCACTCCATGTCCTGCTCTTCTATAGGACTGTAGCTCTCATCCTACAACATAGAAAAAATATATAGCCGCAAACTCTATGACTCAGATGCCAATATATATTTCAAATATAAATATTCAAAGATATCTGAATATACTGTATATGTCAAATATACAGTAAATTATATCAGGGTTGTCATCCTACAACAACCATAGGTGCCTTTTAACTGGGGCTGAATAAGAGGGGCAGTGTAACCCAACCATGCAATATAACAGACAATATCAGGACAGGTCACGTTAAATATATTTATATAACGTGTGGGGGAGAGGATATTTTTACCCCGTTCCTGTACTGTTATAGCATCATACTATAGGACTGTGTTCTGGCTGAGAGCTCCTCCAACATCCTAGGTCTCCTCTTGGCTTCCTGGTCTGTGCCTTCCACAGGCACACCCACTTTCTGCACCGAGAGAGAGAGAGAATTTGATTTCATTTCACACACTTTTGAGTCATTAAGTGGTCCATCGTATGGCTCGGTACAGAAGCAGCCAATTAGTGATTACTCTCTGCATTAAGTGCATCAGGGGATTTGGAGAGAAGGTTTCTAACAGCAATGGCTTATCATCCACTGATACCCTGTGACGGCCGTGCCTAATGCAAGATGCCAGCTTAATGCAGGTCAATTAAAACACACTGTATGTACAGTTGAAGTCGGAAGTTTACATACACTTAGGTTGGAGTCATTAAAACTCGTTTTTCAACCCCTCCACAAATTTCTTGTTAACAAACTATAGTTTTGGCAAGTCGGTTAGGACATCTACTTTGTGCATGACACAAGTCATTTTTTTCCAACAATTGTTTACAGACAGATTATTTCACTTATAATTTACTGTATCACAATTCCAGTGGGTCAGAAGTTTACATACACTAAGTTGACTGTGCCCTTAAACAGCTTGGAAAATTCCAGAAAATGTTGTCATGGCTTTAGAAGCTTCTGATAGGCTAATTGACATCATTTGAGTCAATTGGAGGTGTACCTGTGGATGTATTTCAAGGCCTACCTTCAAACTCAGTGCCTCTTTGCTTGACATCATGGGAAAATCAAAATAAATCAGGCAAGAATTGTAGACCTCCACAAGTCTGGTTCATCCTTGGGAGCAATTTCCAAACACCTGAAGGTACCACGTTCATCTGTACAAACAATAGTACGCAAGTATAAACACCATGGGACCACGCAGCCGTCATACCGCTCAGGAAGGAGACGCGTTCTGTCTCCTAGAGATTAACGTACTTTGGTGCAAATCAATCCCAGAACAACAGCAAAGGACCTTGTGAAGACGCTGGAGGAAACAGGTACAAAAGTATCTATATCCACAGTAAAACAAGTCCTATATCGACCTAACCTGAAAGGCCGCTCAGCAAGGAAGAAGCCACTGCTCCAAAACCGCCATAAAAAAGCCAGGACAAAGATCATACTTTTTGGAGAAATGTCCTCTGGTCTGATGAAACAAAAATATAACTGTTTGGCCATAATGACCATCGTTGTTTGGAGGAAAAAGGGGGTTGCTTGCAAGCCGAAGAACACCATCCCAACCGTGAAGCATGGGGGTGGCAGCATCATGCTGTGGGGGTGCTTTGCTGCAGAAGGGAATGGTGCACTTCACAAAATAGATGGCATCATGAGGAAGGAAAATTATGTGGATATATTGAAGCAACATCTCAAGACATCAGTCAGGAAGTTAAAGCTTGGTCGCAAATGGGTCTTCCAAATGGACAATGACCCCAAGTATACTTCCAAAGTTGTGGCAAAATGGCTTAAGGACAACAAAGTCAAGGTATTGGAGTGGCCATCACAAAGCCCTGACCTCAATCCTATAGAACATTTGTGGGCAGAACTGAAAAAGCGTGTGTGAGCAAGGAGGCCTACAAACCTGACTCAGTTACACCAGCTCTGTCAGGAGGAATGGGCCAAAATTCACCCAACTTACTGTGGGAAGTTTGTGGAAGGCTACCCAAAACGTTTGACCCAAGTTAAACAATTTAAAGGCAATGCTACCAAATACTAATTGATTGTATGTACACTTCTGACCCACTGGGAATGTGATGAAAGAAATAAAAGCTGAAATAAATCATTCTCTCTACTATTATTCTGACATTTCACATTCTTAAAATAAAGTGGTGATCCTAACTGACCTAAGACAGGGAATCTTTACTAGGATTAAATGTCAGGAATTGTGAAAAACTGAGTTTAAATGTATTTGGCTAAGGTGTATGTAAACTTCCGACTTCAACTGTACATTGACTGCTAATGAGCTAGACAATAACGTTAGCATCATTTTGTTTTGTTTTGGGTAAATTTGATCAAATTAATTGACAATCAAAACAGGCAATTAGTAGATGGAATCTGGGGCACATCGATAATTGGTTACAAACAGATGTGCTCATGTGTTGGTAAATGTTGACTAATGATGTCCTACTTGTAGTTGAGCCAGCTTGTCCAGATTGGTCTGTCTGTCTGTCCTCGCCTCTGTCACAGTCAGCAGCTCTAAGAGTCCCTTGAGCTCCTGAAAAATGGCAACAAATGTGCATAGTGATCGCTCCTCTTGGCAAAGGATCTACTACAACCTCTACTAATGTCTATGTTTCAGCAAGTTCAATTAGGTTTTGTACAGATAGATTCAGTCTTGTGGATATTGAATGTTTGTAAGGCCAACAGGCTGTATCATTCTGGTGCATTTCCTTCTTTTTTTAAAGGAGTGGATTGGGAATTCCTACTAGTGTTAATACTGATAATGTCTATACTGATAGTGTTATAATACTTCAGTGCTCAAGAACATCAGATAGGGCCCCTCCAGTTTATGTCTGAAGTAGTACACATATTCCTCCACAGCTTTGCTCCTTTCTCTCTCCAGCTTGTCTTGTATGATAATTCTCCGCTACAGCAGTCGAAACCATGCGTTACTCATGCCAGCAATGTCCAAAATCAATGTTTGTTGTACATGTGAAACACTAACAGACAAAACAAAATGATTAAGTAGATGTGATCGGTTAAATGTAACCCTTCAGAACCCTTCTGTATATCAGTGGACAGTTATTATTGTTTCCCACCATTTCCTTTTTTCTGTCCATTTTATTTGTTATGATGATAGACAGAGGGCGAGAGATCGATAGAAATACACATAGGAATAGGGGGATTTGTACCCACACCCCACACTGACACAATGTGTATATACCGCAGGCGACGGTGTTACCAGCTAGACCAACCCCAGGCACATGAGCAGACAGTTTAACCTCCAGCTGTATGTAACTGTCAAGATGGTTTCTCCCCAACACAACGTGCTCCACCGTGGCCTTCTTTACATTAGGTGGTTTGCTTCTCGGTTCAGCTGCAGGGAAAAGCAATATAGACAAGGTACTGTAGATGTATAATTCATGCAAAATATTAAAAATAAACAAAATAAGTTTAGTTGCTCATTGTTTACAAATTTGGGCTTGAATGTCGGCTGGCTCATATATATAAATGATATAATACCTTTCTTATCCCATGGAACCACAAAAACCCATAGTTTAAGGCAAATATATGCTTTTGCTCATGGGTGTGGGGAGGTGTGCCCGACTGTCCAATAAGGTACATTTGGAACAATATTTCAGCCCATTTAAGGACCCCTTTTGGCTCAAGAGCATCGCCATAGGCAAAAGTGAATTAATCTTTAAAAGTGATTTAATCGCCACTGTGTTTCTGCTAAACAGAAGAAGAAGAAAATATGAGAATGAGCCAACAGCAATCTAAAGAAAAAAAAACATTGGCACCTTGCACAAGGAACATTTCACACAAGATACATTCTGTTTATAATTCGAACATGTTCCATGGCTTGTCAAATGACTTGATAACCTGTTTCCAATACATTTGAAATATATTTAGGAACAAAAAATGCACTCCAAACTGGGCGTTTGTATAAGCAAAGACGAAATAGAATGCATTTTAATGTGTTTGAATTCAATTTGTGTTACTATTAAATTGGTTATTGTGTAAGTATTGTATCCAACACATTTTTAACATGTACTTTTCCAGTAGTATAAGAAAACTAAAATAAACTAAACTCTCTCCTTGGAATAATAATATGCCATTTAGCAGACGCTTTTATCCAAAGCGACTTACAGTCGTGTGTGCATACATTTTTGTGTATGGGTGGTCCCGGGGATCGAACCCACTACCTTGGCGTTACAAGCGCCGTGCTCTACCAGCTGAGCTACAGAGGACCACGAAGGCACACTGTCGGGATCTCTTTGTCTACCACATGCTGGATATGACCGTTGTTAGTTGTTTGTATTTAGTCCTAGAAGCACAGTCCCCTGGGAACTAGCTATTACATTTGAGCATATTACCAGCTGGCAAAACTGGTTGAAATGACATGAATAGGCTAAAATGACATAAATTGTTAGAAATTGCATAATTATGACATAATTTTAACCAGTTTTGCCCAATTCCACCCGGTGGGTTGCATATTTTGTCCACAATAAAAAGCCATGGTTCACTAAAGATCGGAAAACCGAACAATCCAGTCATCCTACAAATCAAGGTGAGTAAAAGCCAGACAGATCAACATGCATTATGAGACAGCAGGTTTCATAAGTATAGCATTTTGCCTACAGGACCCGAATGGCCTTCATTAAACTATAGCTTATTCCTGCTGTTATTGCCAAAACTTTAGCTCAACTGGCTAACACAGTCGTGACACTCAGGGGACCTGGATTCAAAGCCAGTCAGTCACACTGATGGTGCATTTCCACTGGCAAGCTTTGCACCAGTGTCACCAATGTTTTGTGTTTCCACCTCCGAGTCCTGGCCCCCAAAAAGTCAAAAGGTCTAGGGCCATGGACCTACACTGACATGGGGCCAGAGAGGACAACTTTAGAGAGGATGTAGTAGCAGTCATCCAGGTCTTCTGATAGGGCTGCTCCACTACTCTAGGATGTTCTCCTTAGGCCCAGACTCCAGGATCTTGCCTGCAGGGTTGGGGGTCAATTTGCTTTTCAATTCAGTAAATTCATGAATTTAATTAAAATTCAATGACTGAACTGGGGGAAAACATTGTTTTCTATGTAGATTTTGAAAAGTGAATTGACCACCCCAACCGTCATCACCTGATATCTCCTGATACGGCTGCTGAGGACACACCCACTATTCCATTTGTTGTCACCTGGACTCTCACCTTCACTTTGGAGCTCTCCCCATTCTCACATTCTGCACTCTGAACTCACCTGGGAGAAGAGACAGAAACAAAGTCTTATCTTTATCCATGAAGCACATACAGTATCTGGGAATTAACCACATCACTGGGGTTCAAATAGGAATAAGGCTCTAAAATCAAATCATACTTCATTTAAAGTAGATTTAAAAATTGAAACGCACTTTCAAGTAAAAATCAACACTACTGTACAATCAAATCACATGATCATGTGATGTTTACCAATCTTTGCCTCTGGTTAAGGCAGAGAGAAAAGCATATATTACGAAAGGATTCTTCCTGTATAACATGATCAATTTGTATATATGGGGTATGTATGGGTGTCCGAACAGGTAGTTCAAACAGACAGCTCGGTGCATTCAACATGTCAATACCTCTCATAAATATAAGTAGTGATGAAGTCAATCTCTCCTCCACTTTGAGCCAGGAGAGATTGACATGCATATTATTAATGCTAGCTCTATGTGTACACCCAAGGGCCAGCCGTGCTGCCCTGTGTGGCACCCTCTTTGTGGCACCTGACCACATGACTGAACAGTAGTCCAGGTGCGACAAAACTAGGGCCCGTAGGACCTGCCTTGTTGATAGTTCTGTTAAGAATGCAGAGCAGCGCTTTATTATGGACAGACTTCTCCCCATCTTAGCTACCACTGGTGTCCCCCAGGGCTCAGTTCTAGGCCCTCTCCTATTCTCGCTATACACCAAGTCACTTGGCTCTGTCATATCCTCACATGGCCTCTCCTATCATTGCTACGCTGACGACACACAACTAATCTTCTCCTTTCCCCCTTCTGATAACCAGGTGGCGAATCGCATCTCTGCATGTCTGGCAGACATATCAGTATGGATGACGGATCACCACCTCAAGCTGAACCTTGGCAAGACGGAGCTGCTCTTCCTCCCGGGGAAGGACTGCCCGTTCCATGATCTCGCCATCACGGTTGACAACTCCGTTGTGTCCTCCTCCCAGAGTGCAAAGAGCCTTGGCGTGACCTTGGACAACATCCTGTCGTTCTCCGCTAACATCAAGGCGGTGACCCGATCCTGTAG
The DNA here is from genome assembly GCF_020615455.1 of Coregonus clupeaformis. Taxonomy (NCBI): domain Eukaryota; kingdom Metazoa; phylum Chordata; class Actinopteri; order Salmoniformes; family Salmonidae; genus Coregonus; species Coregonus clupeaformis. The sequence continues at coordinate 10,435,534 of NC_059197.1, read as the reverse complement.
GTTCATGCTCTACAACATTCGCAGAGTACGACCCTGCCTTACACAGGAAGCGGCACAGGTCCTAATCCAGGCACTTGTCATCTCCCGTCTGGATTACTGCAACTCGCTGTTGGCTGGGCTCCCCGCCTGTGCCATTAAACCCCTACAACTCATCCAGAATGCCGCAGCCCGTCTGGTGTTCAACCTTCCCAAGTTCTCTCACGTCACCCCGCTCCTCCGCACACTCCACTGGCTTCCAGTTGAAGCTCGCATCTGCTACAAGACCATGGTGCTTGCCTACGGAGCTGTGAGGGGAACGGCACCTCCGTACCTTCAGGCTCTGATCAGTCCCTACACCCAAACGAGGGCATTGCGTTCATCCACCTCTGGCCTGCTGGCTCCCCTACCTCTGCGGAAGCATAGTTCCCACTCAGCCCAGTCAAAACTGTTCGCTGCTCTGGCACCCCAATGGTGGAACAAGCTCCCTCACGACGCCAGGACAGCGGAGTCACTCACCACCTTCCGGAGACATTTGAAACCCCACCTCTTTAAGGAATACCTGGGATAGGATAAAGTAATCATTCTATCCCCCCCCTTACCCCAACCCACCCCCCCCAAAAAAATAAATAAAAATAAATAAACATTGTAAAGTGGTTTTCCCACTGGCTATAAGGTGAATGCACCTATTTGTAAGTCGCTCTGGATAAGAGCGTCTGCTAAATGACGTAAATGTAAATGTAAATGTTGTATCAATATCTTTTGACCATGACAGTTTACAATCCAGGGTTACTCCAAGCAGTTTAGTCACCTCATCTTTCCACTTTATTCATTACAAGATTTAGTTGAGGTTTAGGGTTTAGTGAATGATTTGTCCCAAATACAATGCTTTTCATTTTTGAAATATTTAGGACTAATTTATTCCTTGCCACCCATTCTGAAACTAACTGCAGCTCTTTGTTAAGTGATGCAGTCATTTCAGTCGCTGTAGTAGCTGATGTGTATAGTGTTAAGTCATCTGCATACATAGACACACTGGCTTTACTCAAAGCCAGTGGCATGTCGTTAGTCAAGATTGAAAAAAGTAAGGGGCCCAGACAGCTGCCCTGGGGAAATCCTAATTCTACCTAGATTATGTTGGAAAGGCTTCCATTAAAGAACACCCTCTGTGTTCTGTTAGACAGGTAACTCTTTATCCACAATATAGCAGGGGATGTAAAGCCATAACACACAAGTTTTTCCAGCATTAGACTATGATCGATAATGTCAAAAGCAGCACTGAAGTCTATCAAAACGGCTCCCACAATCTTTTTATCATCAATTTCTCTCAGCCAATCATCAGTAATTTGTGTAAGTGCTTGTTGAATGTCCTTCCCTATAAGCGTGCTGAAAGTCTGTTGTCAATTTGTTTACTGTAAAATAGCATTTTATATGGTCAAACACCATTTTTCCCAAAAGTTAACTAAGGGTTGATAACAGGCTGATTAGTTGGCTATTTGAGCCAGTAAAAGGGGCTTTACTATTCTTAGCTAGCGGAATGACTTTTGCTTCCCTCCAGGCCTGAGGGCACACACTTTTTAGTAGGCTTAAATTGAAGATATGGCAAATAGGAGTGGGAATTTCGTCAATTCATTATCCTCAGTAATTTCCCATCCAAGTTGTCAGAAACCCAGTGGCTTGTCATTGTTAATAGACAAATAAAAATGTCACCTCTTCCACACTCATTTTACGGAATTCAAAATTACAATGCTTGTCTTTCATAATTTGGTCAGATATACAGTCGCTTGCGAAAGTATTCACCCCCTTGGTATTTGTCCTATTTTGTTGCCTTACAACTGGAATTAAAATGGATTTTTTGTGGGTTTGTATCATTTGATTTACACAACATGCCTACCACTTTGAAGATGCAAAATATGTTTTATTGTGAAACAAACAAGAAATAAGACAAAAAAAATGAAAAATTGAGCGTGCATAACTATTCACCGCCCCAAAGTCAATACTTTGTAGAGCCAACTTTTGCAGCAATTACAGCTGCAAGTCTCTTGGGGTATGTCTCTATAAGCTTGGCACATCTAGCCACTGGGATTTTTGCTCATTCTTCAAGGCAAAACCGCTCCAGCTCCTTCAAGTTGGATGGGTTCCGCTGGTGTACAGCAATCTTTAAGTCATACATATTATTTAAGTCATACCACAGATTCTCAATTTGATTGAGGTCTGGGCTTTGACTAGGCCATTCCAAGACATTTAAATGTTTCCCCTTAAACCACTCGAGTGTTGCTTTAGCAGTATGCTTAGGGTCATTGTCCTGCTGGAAGGTGAACCTCCGTCCCAGTCTCAAATCTCTGGAAGACTGAAACAGGTTTCCCTCAAGAATTTCCCTGTATTTAGCACCATCCATCATTCCTTCAATTCTGACCAGTTTCCCAGTCCCTGCCGATGAAAAACATCCCCACAGCCTGATGCTGCCACCACCATGCTTCACTGTGGGGATAGTGTTCTCAGGGTGATGAGAGGTGTTGGGTTTGCGCCAGACAGCGTTTTCATTGATGGCCAAAAAGCTCAATTTTTGTCTCATCTGACTAGAGTACCTTCTTCCATATGTTTGGGGAGTCTGCCACATGCATTTTGGCGAACACCAAATGTGTTTGCTCATTATTTTCTTCAAGCAATGGCTTTTTTTCTGGCCACTCTTCCATAAAGCCCAGCTCTGTGGAGTGTACGGCTTAAAGTGGTCCTATGGACAGATACTCCAATCTCCGCTGTGGAGCTTTGCAGCTCATTCAGGGTTATCTTTGGTCTCTTTGTTGCCTCTCTGATTAATGCCCTCCTTGCCTGGTCTGTGAGTTTTGGTGGGCGGCCCTCTCTTGGCAGGTTTGTTGTGGTGCCATATTCTTTCCATTTGTTAATAATGGATTTAATGATGCTCTGTGGGATGTTCAAAGTTTCTGATATTTTTCTATAACCCAACCCTGATCTGTACTTCTCCACAACTTTGTCCCTGACCTGTTTGGAGAACTCCTTGGTCTTCATGGTGCCTCTTGCTTTGTGGTGTTGCAGACTCTGTGGCCTTTCAGAACAGGTGTATAAATACTGAGATGATGTGACAGATCATGTGGTGATGCAACCAGTCAGGATGCTCTCGATGGTGCAGCTGTAGAACTTTTTGAGGATCTGAGGACCCATGCCAAATCTTTTCAGTCTCCTGAGGGGGAATAGGCTTTGTCGTGCCCTCTTCACAACTGTCTTGGTGTGTTTGGACCATGATAGTTCGTTGGTGATGTGGACACCTTGGAACTTGAAGCTCTCAACCTGTTCCACTACAGCCCCGTCGATGAGAATGGGGGCTTGCTCAGTTCTCTTTTTCCCCCCTGTAGTCCACAATCATCTCCTTTGTCTTGGTCACGTTGAGGGAGAGGTTGTTATCCTGGCACCACACGGCCAGGTCTCTGACCTCCTCCCTATATGCTGTCTCATCGTTGTCGGTGATCAGGCCTACCACTGTTGTGTCGTCTGCAAACTTAATGATGGTGTTGGAGTCGTGCCTGGCCATGCAGTCATGTGTGAACAGGGAGTACAGGAGGGGACTGAGCACGCACCCGAGGGCCCCCCGTGTTGAGGATCAGTGTGGCAGATGTGTTGTTACCTACCCTTACCACCTGGGGGTGGCCCGTCAGGAAGTCCAGGATCCAGTTGCAGAGGGAGGTGTTTAGTCCCAGGATCCTTAGCTTAGTGATGAGCTTGAGGGCACTATGGTGTTGAACGCTGAGCTGTAGTCAATGAATAGCATTCTCACGTAGGTGTTCCTCTTGTCCAGGTGGGAAAGGGCAGTGTGGAGTGCAATAGAGATTGCATCATCTGTGGATCTGTTGGGGTGGTTTGCAAATTGGAGTGGGTCTAGGGTTTCTGGGATAATGGTGTTGATGTGAGCCATGACCAGCCTTTCAAAACACTTCATGGCTACAGACGTCAGTGTTACGAATCGGTAGTCATTTAGGCAGGTTATCTTAGTGTCCTTGCGCACGGGGACTATGGTGGTCTGCTTGAAACATGTTGGTATTACAGACTTGCCAGTTGGTCAGCGCATGCTCTGAGTACACGTCCTGGTAATCCGTCTGGCCCTGTGGCCTTGTGAATGTTGACCTGCTTAAAAGTCTTACTCACATCGGCTATGGAGAGCGTGATCACATAGTCATCCGGAACAGCTGGTGCTCTCATGCATGCTTCAGTGTTGCTTGCCTCGAAGCGAGCATAGAAGTGGTTTAGCTCATCTGGTAGGCTTGTGTCACTGGGCAGCTCGCGGCTGTGCTTCCCTTTGTAGTCTGTAATAGTTTTCAAGCCCTGCCACATCCGACGAGCGTCCGAGCCTGTGTAGTACGATTCAATCTTAGTCCTGTATTGACTCTTTGCCTGTTTGATGGTTCGTCGGAGGGCATAGCAGGATTTCTTATAAGCGTCCAGGTTAGAGTCCCACTCCTTGAAAGCGGCAGCTCTACCCTTTAGCTCAGTGTGGATGTTGCATGTAATCCATGGCTTCTGGTTGAGATGCAAGCATCTCTGTAGCTCAATTGGTAGAGCATGGCGCTTGTAATGCCAGGGTAGTGGGTTCGATCCCCGGGACCACCCATACGTAAAAATGTATGCACACATGACTGTAAGTCGCTTTGGATAAAAGCGTCTGCTAAATGGCATATTATTATTATTATTGTCACTGTGGGGACGACATCATCAATGCACTTATTGATGAAGCCAGTGACTGATGTGGTGTACTCCTCAATGCTATCTGAAGAATCCCGGAACATGTTCCAGTCTGTGTTAGCAAAACAGTCCTGTAGCTTAGCATCTGCGTCATCTGACCACTTTTTTATTAACCGAGTCACTGGTGCTTCCTGCTTTAGTTTTTGCTTATAAGCAGGAATCAGGAGGATAGAGTTATGGTCAGATTTACCAAATGGAAGGCGAGGGAGAGCTTTGAACGCGTCTCTGTGTGTGGAGTAAAGGTGGTCTAGAGTTTTTTTCCCTCTGGTTGCACATTTAACATGCTGGTAGAAATTAGGTAGAACGGATGCAAGTTTCCCTGCATTAAAGTCCCCGGCCACTAGGAGCGCCGCCTCTGGATGAGTGTTTTCCTGTTTAGTTATGGCCTTATACAGCTCATTGAGGGCAATCTTAATGCCAGCATTGGTTTGTGGTGGTAAATAGACAGCTATGAAAAATATAGATGAAAACTCTCTTGGTAAATAGTGTGGTCTACAGCTTATCATAAGATACTCTACCTCAGGCGAGCAAAACCTTGAGACTTCCTTAGTATTTGATTTTGTGCACCAGCTGTTGTTTACAAATATACACAGACCACCACCCCTTGTCTTACCAGAGTCAGCCGTTCTATCCTGCCGATGTAGCGTATATCCCTTCAGCTGTATGTTGTCCATGTCGTCGTTCAGCCACGACTCGGTGAAACATAAGATATTACAGTTTTAATGTCCCGTTGGTAGGATAACCGTAATATTAGGTCATCTAATTTATTTTCAAATGATTGAACATTGGCTAATAGGATTGATGGAAGAGGCAGTTTACTCGCTTTCCGTCTGATCCTTACAAGGCACCCCGACCTACGTCCACGATATCTCAGTTTCTTTCTCCTGCGAATGACGGGGATTTGGGCCTTGTCGGGTGTCTGTAGGATATCCTTTGTGTCCGACTCGTTGAAGAAAACATATTTGTCCAATACGAGGTGAGTAATCGCTGTCCTGATATCCAGAAGCTCTTTTGTCAGAAACATTATGTACAGAATAAACACACATAATAGTACAATTGGTTAGAGGGCTGTAAAACGGCAGCCATCTTCTCCGGCGCCATCAGGTGTCATTGGTAGTTAGTCAGCTATCTAAACTTGTAGTAATCATGGCCGAATAACGACAGGGCCCAGGGGCCTTGACCATTCTTCTAAATATCATATTAAAATGACATAAGTCATTACAAAATGTGTAGAATTAAAGGAAATGAGCTTTAAAACTGCAAAAATGTCTCTCCACATCATGACACAATGAGTAGAATTGCAGGAAATGAACTTTAAAACTGAAATGTTTCTCTGCACCATCAAGAGGGGGGCCACTAAAATGTTTTGCGCAACATGTAAAGTGTTAATCCATCCACTTGACAGGTTTAATCAAGAAGCTGATTAAACAGCATTATAATTACACAGGTGCACCTTGTGCTGGAGACAGTAAAAGGCCATTCTAAAATGTGCAGTTTTGTCACACAACACAATGCCACAAGTTTTGAGGGAGCGTGCAATTGGCATGCTGATTGCAGGAATGTCCACCAGAGCTGTTGCCAGATAATTGAATATTTATTTCTCTACCATAAGCTGCCTCCAACGTTGTTTTAGAGAATTTAGCAGTACGTCCAACCGGCCTCACAACCACAGACCACGTGTAACCATGCCAGCCCACGACCTCCACATTCGGCTTCTTCACCTGCGGGATCGTCTTAGGCCAGCCACCTGGACAGCTGATGAAATTGAGGAGTATTTCTGTCTGTAATAAATCCCTTTTGTGGGGTACAACTCATTCTGATTGGCTGGGCCTGGCTTCCCAGTGGGTGGGCCTGGCTCCCAAATGTGTGGGCCAGTCATGTGAAATCCATAGATGAGGGCCTAATTAATTCATTTAAATTGACTGATTTCCATATCTGAACTGTATCTCAGTAAAATCATTGAAATTGTTGCATGTTGCGTTTATATTTTTGTTCAGTATAGATACACTACATGACATGTGGACACCTGCTCGTCGAACATCTCATTCCAAAATCATGGGCATTAATATGGAGTTGGTCCCCCCTTTGCTGCTATAACAGCCCCACTCTTCTGGGAAGGCTTTCCACTAGATGCTGGAACATTGCTGTGGAGACTTGCTTCCATTCAGCCACAAGAGCATTAGTGAGGTTGGGCACTGATGTTGGGCGATTAGGCCTGGCTCGCAGTCGGCGTTCCAATTCATCCCAAGGTGTTCGATGGGATTGAGGTCAGGGCTCTGTGCAGGCCAGTCAAGTTCTTCCACACCGATCTCGACAAACCATTTCTGTATGGACCTCGCTTTGTGCACGGGGGCATTTTCATGCTGAAACAGGAAAGGGCCTTCCCCAAACTGTTGCCACAAAGTTGGAATCACAGAATCGTCTAGAATGTCATTGTATTCCCGTCACTGGAACTAAGGGGCCTAACCCGGACCATGAAAAACAGCCCCAGACCATTATTCTTCTTCCACCAAACTTTACAGTTGGCACTATGCATTCGGGCAGGATAGCGTTATCCTGGCATCCACCAAACCCAGATTCGTCCGTCGAACTGCCAGATGGTGAAGCGTGATTCATCACTACAGCGAACACGTTTCCACTGCTCCAGAGTCCGATGGCGATGAGCTTTACACCACTCCAGCCGACGCTTGGGATTGCTCATGGTGAGCCATGGAAACCCATTACATGAAGCTCCCAACAAACAGTTATTGAGCTGACGTTGCATCCAGAGGCAGTTTGGAACTTGGTAGTGAGTGTTGCAACCGAGGATGTTCTGTGGGCTTGTGTGGCTTACCACTTTGCGGCTTAGCCGTTGTTGCTCCTAGACGTTTCCACTTCACAATAACAGTCCTTACAGTTGACCGGGGCAGCTCTAGCAGGGCAGAAATTTGGCCAACTGACTTGTTGGAAAGGTGGCATCCTACTTTACTTTCGGGCAGGTAGTGTTCTCCTGGTATCCGTCAAACCCAGATTCGTCCGTCGGACTGCCAGATGGTGAAGCGTGATTCATCACTATGACGGTGCCACGTTGAAAGTCACTGAGCTCTTCAGTAAGGCCATTCTATTGCCAATGTTTGTCTATGGAGATTGCATGGCTGTGTGCTCGATTTTACTCATCCGAATCCACTAATTTGAAGGGGTGTCCACATACTTTTGTATTTATAGTGTACAGTGGGGAAAAAAAGTATTTAGTCAGCCACCAATTGTGCAAGTTCTCCCACTTAAAAAGATGAGAGAGGCCTGTAATTTTCATCATAGGTACACGTCAACTATGACAGACAAATTGAGAAAAAAAAAATCAGAAAATCACATTGTAGGATTTTTAATGAATTTATTTGCAAATTATGGTGGAAAATAAGTATTTGGTCACCTACAAACAAGCAAGATTTCTGGCTCTCACAGACCTGTAACTTCTTATTTAAGAGGCTCCTCTGTCCTCCACTCGTTACCTGTATTAATGGCACCTGTTTGAACTTGTTATCAGTATAAAAGACACCTGTCCACAACCTCAAACAGTCACACTCCAAACTCCACTATGGCCAAGACCAAAGAGCTGTCAAAGGACACCAGAAACATAATTGTAGACCTGCACCAGGCTGGGAAGACTGAATCTGCAATAGGTAAGCAGCTTGGTTTGAAGAAATCAACTGTGGGAGCAATTATTAGGAAATGGAAGACATACAAGACGACTGATAATCTCCCTCGATCTGGGGCTCCACGCAAGATCTCACCCCTTGGGGTCAAAATGATCACAAGAACGGTGAGCAAAAATCCCAGAACCACACGGGGGACCTAGTGAATGACCTGCAGAGAGCTGGGACCAAAGTAACAAAGCCTACCATCAGTAACACACTACGCCGCCAGGGACTCAAATCCTGCTGTGCCAGACGTGTCCCCCTGCTTAAGCCAGTACATGTCCAGGCCCGTCTGAAGTTTGCTAGAGTGCATTTGGATGATCCAGAAGAGGATTGGGAGAATGTCATATGGTCAGATGAAACCAAAATAGAACTTTTTGGTAATACTCAACTCGTCGTGTTTGGAGGATAAAGAATGCTGAGTTGCATCCAAAGAACACCATACCTACTGTGAACCATGGGGGTGGAAACATCATGCTTTGGGGCTGTTTTTCTGCAAAGGGACCAGGACGACTGATCCGTGTAAAGGAAAGAATGAATGGGGCCATGTATCGTGAGATTTTGAGTGAAAACCTCCTTCCATCAGCAAGGGCATTGAAGATGAAACGTGGCTGGGTCTTTCAGCATGACAATGATCCCAAACACACCGCCCGGGCAACGAAGGAGTGGCTTCGTAAGAAGCATTTCAAGGTCCTGGAGTGGCCTAGCCAGTCTCCAGATCTCAACCCCATAGAAAATCTTTGGAGGTAGTTGAAAGTCTGTGTTGCCCAGCGACAGCCCCAAAACATCACTGATCTAGAGGAGATCTGCATGGAGGAATGGGCCAAAATACCATCAACAGTGTGTGAAAACCTTGTGAAGACTTACAGAAAACGTTTGACCTGTGTCATTGCCAACAAAGGGTATATAACAAAGTATTGAGAAACTTTTGTTATTGACCAAATACTTATTTTCCACCAAAATGTGCAAATAAATTCATTAAAAATCCTACAATGTGATTTTCTGGATTTTTTTTTCTCATTTTGTCTGTCATAGTTGACGTGTACCTATGATGAAAATTACAGGCCTCTCTCATCTTTTTAAGTGGGAGAACTTGCACAATTGGTGGCTGACTAAATACTTTTTTTCCCCACTGTATATCTGACCTGTAGGGCACAACCATTGGCGTCAGCCTCATCTGCTTTGAATGTAGCGCTGACTTCCCTTTTTAAGAACTTGCTGATCTGTGTTTTCACAGCGGAGATGTGGGTGGTTCCTCCCATGATCTCCACGGCTTTGATGTCTCCAAACTGCAACTGGGCCTGCTCCATCACTGCCACCAGAGGAACACACACACTCTCAGCAGATCAGCACTGTTCGTCAGCCAATAGCTCAGAGTCATTCCAGAAAGGGTCAGGACCCTGGATCGTGTTCATTAGGGCACACTGTAACAAAACATTTTAAAACAGAAAAAACAAGTGTTTCTTATCGGACTATGTTCAAATAGTACCTTTCTGTCACTCCATTTCGGTCCCTTTTCTTCCATTTCGTGCCTACTGAACAAGACCTCCTGGTGAGTTTAAGAGACTGTGTTGCCATGGCCACAACTGTTCATCAAGAGTTGACTGTGGAGATACACGGTCTGGGCATGTTCAGTTGGCACAAAACAGGAGAAAATGTTTTGCAACAGAGTGAAATTACCTTAAATAATACTTTATTAACTTAAATAAAAAGGTATCCTTTCTGCTTCAAAACATTTTATCTAGAGATTGTGTTTTCCACACCTGTTCATCTTCCCATAGACATCCACATCATCCACAAAGCACTCCACGTTGAGAAGGATGTCTGTTGAAATGCTGCTCATCAACAGTGTACTACATGTATTTCAACTGGTAATTGAACTACATTTTGCAGTACCTTGGTGGTAATTGAACTTGATTCAAATCTTAGTAGTGTGAACTCTGCACAGAAATGTTCTGCCAGCCGCCAGTCAGTCTCAGCCTCCCAGGTAAGGATCAAAAGTTGTGGCCAACACCTGAAAGAGACGGTTAATATTATAATGCTTAACAGACATGAACAGACATTTTTTCCTTGTAAGGGGAAGTTTAGTATTTTACAACTTAATGTTAGATGGTCATCTTGAAAGTAGTATATCGGCCAGGATAAACTGTAATCCATGGTTCAGTTTCCTTTAAACAGCCAATACAAACTTCAGCTAATATTGGCCAGCAGCATACCACCCTGCATCCCACTGCTGCCTTGCCACTGAAGCTAAGCAGGATCGGTCCTGGTCGGTCCCTGTATGGGACAACAGAAGCTGCTGGAAGTGGTGTTGGAGGGTCAGTAGGTGGCACTCTTTCCTCTGGTCTAAAAAAAAGATCCCAATGCCCCAGGGCAGTGATTGGGGACATTGCCCTGTGTAGGGTGCTGTCTTTCGGATGGGATGTTAAACGGGTGTCCTGACTCTCTGTGGTCACTAAAAGATCCCATGGCACTTATCATAAGAGCAGGGGTATCAACCCCGGTGTCCTGTCTAAATTCCCAATCATGGCCACCTAATCATACCCAGCTTCCAGTTGGCTCATTCATCCCTGTAACTATTCCCCTGGTCATTGCTGTAAATGAGACTGTGTTCTCAGTCAACTTACCTGGTAAAATAAGGGTAAAATAAAAAATTTGCCAGCACTATTTCAAAATATATGTAAGTGGGGACCTGTAAAAAAATTAAAAAAGGCCAAATCAACACAATTACTTGGTTTTACGTTACTTTATTTTACTGGTACCGCATGCCACCTTCACTTCCATTGATTTTGCATCTGATTTTATGTTATATAGGCACAGTTAGGAGTTTAAATTAGACACGTTAGCTAAAGCCATGTTTCACTTGTTCATCCCTTTAACTTGCCCTTGAATGCACAGGCAGACACTTGGCGGGCTGAACGTCCCATGTCAATGAAGACCACTATCTTGGGTTTTTCATTGGCTGATGGGAGGTCCTCTTTGTATATGCCATAATTCAAAACAACTAGAGGGAGACAGAAGACAGAGGCATACTAATGGTTCCTCGTACAGTATAATTAATAGAGCACGTTTCCAGAGGAGAAGGATCAATCTCCCATGATACCTGCTGTGGTGTTGTTGATCAGTCGGAGGCAGTTGAGACCAGCGTTAAACATGCAGAAATACATTCATTTCACTGTGTTAATCATTTCAATATGTTTTGTGCCATTACAAACAACACTAAAACAGGTGATTGGTTAAAGCATTCTATAGTACAATCACTTTCAAGGCCTCTAAAGTATATAACCTTCATTATCATGGGGACCTGAGGAATTGATCTAGATCAGGGTCAGGGAACTCCCTGGCCAATCATATCAATTCATCAACTACCTACTTGTAGAAAAGAAAACCAGCAGTACTTCGAACCTTGAGGGCTGGTGATTCTATTCTATTCTGGAGCCTGGGAAGATTTAAGAGGACACAATCAGTCAATTTATGCAGCAGACTGGTTTTGACTGTAGCCTTCATTTTGGTCAGGGGCATGGCTGTTAGCTGTTCCATGCTAAACTGTTGCTTTTCACCCAAGTATGTCACCTGTGTACAAACAACACTGTTATTACAGTGTTACCACAACTGTGTTCATTCCACCAACCGCAAAGTGTGAAAAAAGCTGGAATATTGGCTTGAATTGGTATTGTGCCACAAATGCTAAAAAGTTAGCATATGGTAACAGTAGCCAGGTAAACAAAACCAAAGCATGAATTGCAGTCTTACCTTGTCCATATACTGCTGACAGGGTAAGGAAACCAATATATACTGTAATTTTGTAATTTGGCAAAATTTGTTTTTTATGTTTGACTTCAGGTTTGGGCCTGTAGCACAATTTTGGTGAATGATTATGGATGATGAAATGAAACATGTAAAGTGTTTGTGTGTCCAACAAAGAACCACATTGTAAATGTGGCTATAGACAAAACGATTACCTGATTTCTGGCTGCTACCCACCCACAAGTGTGTTTTTGGATCAAAAAGATACAACAGCACTGTAGGGAGAAATGTAATGCAGATCGTAAGAATGCACTGCAACTCAAAAGCATGTAGACTGCAGCAGGAATCTCCTCAAGTTGTTTATACATTCTGTTAATTTGAGCAGGGGTGGGAACTAGGCCTAAACACAACTTCCAATAAACAATTAACTAGTTACAAAAGGCCAGACACGAGTCTCATTCCGACAGTATTAAGAAATCTCATTACAGCTAACATGTCATGCATAGAAAGCAAGGAGAAAGAACACATTATGATAGGGACCATATTTCAGAGTTGGGTTGTGTAAGGCTACACTTTAAATGAAATTACATGAAGACTAAGTTTCTCATATGACACATACACTTACGTAAGTATTTTTAAAGACTTCATCATTGGCAGTGTAAAATATTTTTTAATGTGGGTATCACACAAAAGACTCAGTAATGGTTGCACAAAAATAACTGTGTGTGGGCTTGGTGTGGGCTAGCCTGTGTTGGGCTTGTGTTATAGGCTAGCCCGTGTTGGGCTGGTGTGGGATTAGTGTGGGCTAGCCCGTGTTGGGCTTAGTGTGGACTGGCCCGTGTTGGGCTTAGTGTGGACCATGTTAGACTGGTATAGACTGGCCCGTGTTGGACTGATGTGGGATTGGTATGGGCTAGCCATGTTGGGCGGATTTGGGATTGGTGTGGTGTGCAAAGCTGTCATCAAGGCAAAGGGTGGCTATTTGAAGAATCTGAAATATAAAATATATTTTGATTTAACACTTTTTTGGTTACTACATGATTCCATATGTGTTATTTCATAGTGTTGATGTCTTCACTATTATTCTACAATGTAGAAAATAGTAAATATAAAGAAAAACCCTTGAATGAGTAGGTGTTCTAAAACTTTTGACGAATGACGGGGATTTGGCCATTGTTGGGTGTCTGAAGTAAATCCTTCGGGTCTCATTAGAGAAAAAATATTTGTCCAGTACGAGGTGAGTAATCGCTGTCCCGATATCCAGAAGCTCTTTTCGGTCATAAGAGACGGTGCCAGAAACATTATGTACAAAATAAGTTACACACAATTGGTTAGGCAGCCATCTCCTCCGGCGCCATTCTTCTTGGCAGGGATATTAAATATTAATATAAATAAAGACAATATTTTACATTTCGCAGTTATCCTTTGTGGGGTTTTGCTTTGATAGATACAATTGTGTTCTCCCAAAAAGAGGAATGGCTTGTGTTATTGTAGCCTAGTCCTCACGACTATGAACAGTGCAGAATTTGCCCACAAGAGTGCGAGCCTGAGCCACACCAGAGGCGGCGAAGAGGCCAACAATCTCGTCACCTTCTCTTGTCCGAAAAATTGTGGGTAAAGTAAAGCATTTCATTCCAAACACTGTCAAAGCCACACCGAAGGCTGTCAGCAGCTCACTTCAATATCTCTCTGTCTAGCATGATGATCCCTGACACCCCAGATGTCGGACACACAGTTGCTTTTTATTTCATTTTTCTGTTGTTCGGTAAGTATTGTTTGACTTACCGTTCTATTTGCCGCTATGCACATTTTACTCTTGCTTTCTTTATGTGGCAAGTGGCTGCTTTAAGCAGGGAGTAGAGCAATCACGGTGTCCCCATGCCTTGTTGTGGGGACACCGTGTTGCACATCTTGGAAGAGCTAACGCTAGCTAGCCATGTAGCTAGTCAGCAGATGACTGGACATTGAATGATTTGCGTCAGGTTAGGAACTTAGAAACTCCTAATTGGAGAAGCTACACATTCGTTAACGACTGTTGCTGTTAAATTGTGTCTTTAGTTCATTGTGAATTGCCCAAACGCATGTTTTTACTACGACAGCTAAGAACATAGAAGCTAGCTACTGTATATTGAGTACGTTCTAAACTTCCAGACCAGGGTCGTATTCATTACCCCGATTCTGTTGCAAAACGTTTCTTAAACGGGAGTAAGCGGAACGAAACGGGGAGAGACCAAAATTAAGTTGTCCAATAGAAACTCTGGTTTTGGCTCTGTTTGCTTCTGTTTGGTTCTTAAACGGTAAACGGTTTCTGTAATGAATACGCCCAAGTGTTTTGCTGGCTGCTGTGTGCGCAGTTTGTGGGTGTGCAAGTTAGCCTACATTTTCTGAAAATTACTTTTACAATTGTATCCCGTTAGTGTGCGGTTATGTTTGAATAGCTACGTTGTATTCATTGATAACTCTGCCCAATGGCTCAAAACGTGATGCATGCATGTGCGACGAATTGCTGCCAGGATATTACAGCAGCTCAGCTGCTAACTGTAAATTAGGTCTCCTATTGCATTATTATTCTGCCAATAAATGTGCAGGTAACAGATTAGCAATACCCAAAGACTGCAGCCAGGCATAATGCATTATGATGTGGTTATGCATTGTAAGACTTGTCATAAGCATGTATGACCCCTAGGTATCAATATGATCAAGATCCATGAACCTGACTAAATAATATCTGTTAAATAAGAATGTATGAAGTATGGAAACTCATTTTTTTCTCTCTCTTGTTATTCAGCAAACCTGGGTTCAAATACTATTAGAAATCTTTAAAATACTTTGAGGGGGAGGTTTCCTGGACACAGATTTAGCGTAGTCTTTGACGGTATCCAATGGATTATAATGAGTTGTTGGTAAAAAAGTGGAGGTGATTAAACATGTTTTAATTTGCTCCATGGCTCAGGCAGCCAAGTGTAGGCTACAGCGAAAAGCTGTTTGGCTCAGCCAAAGATGATCTATTATATTTCTCAGCTCAGTCACTAGTTGTGACGAGGAAGAACTTTGCAGGTGTTTCTGATTAATTAACAATGACATGCTGGTGGGTGGTAACATTAAAATAAAACCCAGCCCTGAAAAGAAAAGTAGACTGAAAAGTATTAGCACGTCATATCATAGGGGAAACACATGGCACTGGCATGGAAAATATCAGAAGTTAATACTACGGAGTTCCCACTTCAACCTCAAATATATCATACTTTGACTAAAAACAATGATTTATTGACTTAAATCCTTGGTCAACATCATGGGTAGGCTAAGCTATGGGCATTTTATTTGTCACATGTGCCGAATACAACCTTACAGTGAAATGCTGACTTACAAGCCCTTAACCAACAATGGCGTTAAAAAAATTGATTTAAGAAAATATTTACGAAATAAACTAAAGTAAAAAATAAAATAAAAAGTAACACAATAAAATAACAATAACGAGGCTACATACAATGTGCAGGGTACAGGTTAGTCGAGGTAATTTGTACATTTAGGTAGGGGTAAACTGACTATGCATACAGTGAGGGGGAAAAAGTATTTGATCCCCTGCTGTTTTTTTACGTTTGCCCAATGACAAAGACATGATCAGTCTATAATTTTAATGGTAGGTTTATTTGAACAGTGAGAGACAGAATAACAACAACAAAATCCAGAAAAACGCATGTCAAAAATGTTATAAATTGATTTGCATTTTAATGAGGGAAATAAGTATTTGACCCCCTCTCAATCAGAAAGATTTCTGGCTCCCAGGTGTCTTTTATACAGGTAACGAGCTGAGATTAGGAGCACACTCTTAAAGGGAGTGCTCCTAATCTCAGCTTGTTACATGTATAAAAGACACCTGTCCACAGAAGCAATCAATCAATAAGATTCCAAACTCTCCACCATGGCCAAGACCAAAGAGCTCTCCAAGGATGTCAGGGACAAGATTGTAGACCTACACAAGGCTGGAATGGGCTACAAGACCATCGCCAAGCAGCTTGGTGAGAAGGTGACAACAGTTGGTGCGATTATTCGCAAATGGAAGAAACACAAAAGAACTGTCAATCTCCCTCGGCCTGGGGCTCCATGCAAGATCTCACCTCGTGGAGTTGCAATGATCATGAGAAGGGTGAGGAATCAGCCCAGAACTACACGGGAGGATCTTGTCAATGATCTCAAGGCAACTGGGACCATAGTCACCAAGAAAACAATTGGTAACACACTACGCCGTGAAGTACTGAAATCCTGCAGCGCCCGCAAGGTTCCCCTGCTCAAGAAAGCACATATACATGCCCGTCTGAAGTTTGCCAATGAACATCTGAATGATTCAGAGGAGAACAGGGTGAAGGTGTTGTGGTCAGATGAGACCAAAATGGAGCTCTTTGGCATCAACTCAACTCGCCGTGTTTGTAGGAGGAGGAATGCTGCCTATGACCCCAAGAACACCATCCCCACTGTCAAACATGGAGGTGGAAACATTATGCTTTGGGGGGTTCTGCTAAGGGGACAGGACAACTTCACCGCATCAAAGGGACAAAGGACCGGCCATGTACCGTCAAATCTTGGGTGAGAACCTCCTTCCCTCAGCCAGGGCATTGAAAATGGGTCGTGGATGGGTATTCCAGCATGACAATGACCCAAAACACACGGCCAAGGCAACAAAGGAGTGGCTCAAGAAGAAGCACATTAAGGTCCTGGAGTGGCCTAGCCAGTCTCCAGACCTTAATCCCATAGAAAATCTGTGGAGGGAGCTGAAGGTTCGATTTGCCAAACGTCAGCCTCGAAACCTTAATGACTTGGAGAAGATCTGCAAAGAGGAGTGGGACAAAATCCCTCCTGAGATGTGTGCAAACCTAGAAACTACAAGAAACGTCTGACCTCTGTAATTGCCAACAAGGGTTTTGCCACCAAGTACTAAGTCATGTTTTGCAGAGGGGTCAAATACTTATTTCCCTCATTAAAATGCAAATCAATTTATACCATTTCTGACATGCATTTTTCTGTATTTTTTTGTTATTCTGTCTCTCACTGTTCAAATAAACCTACCATTAAAATTATAAACTGATCATGTCTTTGTCAGTGGGCAAACGTACAAAATCAGCAGGGGATCAAATACTTTTTTCCCTCACTGTAGATAATAAACAGCGAGTAGCAGCAGTGTCCAGGTGGCCATTTTAGCTGTTAAGGAGCCTTTTGGACCTAGATTTGGCGCTCCGGTACCACTTCCTGTGCGGTAGCAGAGAGAACAGTCTATGACTCGGGTGACTGGAGTCTTAGAACATTTTTTGGGCCTTCCTCTGACACCGCCTAGTATACTGGGCCGTATGCACTACCCTCTGTAGCGCCTTACGGTCGGATGCTGAGCAGTTGCCATACCAGGCATTGATGCAACCGGTCAGGATGCTCTCGATGGTGCAGCTCTATAACTTTTTTAGGATCTGGGGACCCATGCCAAATCTTTTAAGTCTCCTGAGGGGGAAAGGTGTTGTCATGCCCTCTTCACGACTGTCTTGGTGTGTTTGGACCATGATAGTTTGTTGGTGATGTGGACACCAAGGAACTTGAAACTCTCGACCCGCTCCACTACAGCCTCGTCGATGTGAATGGGGGCGTGTTCGGCCCTCCTTTTCCTGTAGTCCATGATCAGCTCCTTTGTGTTGCTCACATTGAGGGAGAGGTTGTTATCCTGGCACCACACGGCCAGGTCTCTGACCTCCTCCCTATAGCCTGTCTCATCGTTGTCGGTGATCAGGCCTACCACTGTTGTGTCGTCAGCAAACTTAATGATGGTGTTGGAGTCGTGCTTGGCCACGCAGTCGTGGGTGAACAGGGAGTACAGGAGGGGACTAAGCATGCACCCCTGAGGTGCACCAGTATTGAGGGTCAGCGTGACACAGCCGTCAGGAAGTCCAGGATCCAGTTACAGAGGGAGGTGTTTAGTCCCAGGGTCCTTAGCTTAGTGATGAGCTTTGTGGGCACTATGGTGTTGAACGCTGAGCTGTAGTCAATGAACAGCATTCTCACATAGGTGTTCCTTTTGTCCAGGTGGGAAAGGGCAGTGTGGAGTGCGATTGAGATTGCGTCATCTGTGGATCTGTTGGGGCGGTATGCGAATTGGAGTGGGTCTAGGGTTTCCGGGATGATGTTGTTGATTTGAGCCATGACCAGCATTTCAAAGCACTTCATGGCTACTGACGTGAGTGCTACGGGGATGTGGTCATTTAGGCAGGTTACCTTCGCTTTCTTGGGCACAGGGACTATGGTGGTCTGCTTGAAACATGTTGGTATTACAGACTCAGTCAGGGACATGTTGAAAATGTCAGTGAAGACACTTGCCAGTTGGTCAGCGCATGCTCTGAGTACATGTGCTGGTAATCCGTCTGGCCCCGCGGCCTTGTGAATGTTGACCTGTTTAAAGATCTTACTCACATCGGCTATGGATAGCGTGATCACACAGTCGTCCGGAACAGCTGGTGCTCTCGTATGCTTTAGTGTTGCTTGCCTCGAAGCGAGCATAAAAGGCATTTAGCTCATCTGGTAAAGCGGCAGCTCTAGCCTTTAGCTCGGTGCGGATGTTGCCTATAATCCATGACTTCTGGTTGGGGTATGTATGTACAGTCACTGTGGGGATGACTTCGTTGATGCACTTCTTGATGAAGCCAGTGACTAATGTGGTGTACTCCTCAATGCCATTGGATTAATCCCGGAACATATTCCAGTCTGTGATAGCACAACCGTCCTGTAGCATAGCGTCCGCGTCATCTGACCACTTTAGTTTTTGTTTGTAAGCAGGAATCAGGAGGATTGAATTATGGTCAGATTTGACAAATGGAGAGTAAGGGAGTGCTTTGTATGCGTCTCTGTGTGTGGAGTAAAGGTGGTCTAGTGTTTTTTTTATTCTGGTTGCACATGTGACATGCTGGTAGAAATAAGGTAAAATTGATTTAAGTTTGCCTGCATTAAAGTCCCCGGCCACTAGGAGCGCCGCTTCTGGATGAGCATTTTCTTGTTTGCTTATGGCCTTATACAGATCGTTGAGTGCGGTCTTAGTGCCAGCATCGGTTTGTGGTGGTAAATGGACGGCTACGAATAATATAGATGAGATCTCTCTTGGTAGATAGTATGGTCTTTTAATGTCCTGTTGGTAGGATAGTCTTGATCGTAGATCATCCAGTTTATTTTCCAGTGATTGCACATTGGCCAATAGGACGGATGGTAGTGGCGGTTTACCCACTCGCTGACGAATTCTCACAAGGCACCCCGACCTCCGCCCCCTGTATTTCTGTATTTTCTTCATGCTAATGACAGGGATTTGGGCCTGGTCTCGGGAAAGCAGTAAATCGTTCGCGTCGGACTCATTAAATAAAAAATCTTTGTCCAGTTCGAGGTGAGTAATAGCTGTTCTTATGTCCGGAAGCTCTTTTCGGTCATAAGAGACGGAAGCAGCAACATTATGTACAAAATAAATGACAAACAATGCGAAAAAACAAACAACATAGCACAGTTGTTTAGGAGCCCGTAAAACGGCAGCCATCCCCTCCGGCGCCACTATTATTATCCGCTCTTGTGGGCATTTAATCAAATAGGATTTGAACCCAGGTCTGCTATTCATTATTCACCATAGTGGTTACAGATTATGCCACTAATTGTCCACGCTGTACTGTTGTTACTAAGAGCCCCATGAGCATTCATGTAATTGTTGAATGCCATAAGTGAATGGAGTAGATTTTACAAGAATGTATCTGTAATACCACAGTTTTGTAGATTAGCCTATTGAATGGGCAACCACCTCACTGGCCTTGTGGTAAGTGTCCGCCCTGAGATTGGGAGTTCGATCCCTGGCCGAGTCATACCAAAGACTGTAAAAAATGGGACCAAATGCGTCTCTGCTTGGCACTCGGCAGATAGATTGGCCGGGGTAAGGCCCTGCGATAGACTAGCATCCTGTCCAGGTGGTGTACTTGTACATCAAGCTGCCTCACGCTACAGAAACAGGATATGGGCTCCTGCTCCTATGAGCTGTTCCGGCTCCTACTTACTTAATATTGTATGGGCAGATCATTGCCTTGCTGTGGTTCAAGCAGATCTGTGTCAAAAGCCCAATCGGTAATTTCAACAGCCACTTAGTTAAGTGAAAAACAGGGATGGGGATGAGGAAATGTAACCATGGATGCATAGCATGGCTGACGGGACTCATGTGGTACACAGCGAAGAGTCAGTAAACTAATCAGTAAAAAAGCACAGCCCCAGCAGCTTTGTTATTGTTTTTGTTTTGTGAATTAAATGGAGGTGAGGTGCGTTGAGCTGTGTGGTTAAAAAATTGCAGTACATATTCTGCTGTTCTATTGCGTGTGTAATGATGTCCGAGGGGAAAAACTGTGTTCGTTGTTTGCAGTAACTTCTTTGTTGTTTATATCCAAAACGGACGTGGCAGTTTCACCATTACGGATTTCAGGTTTAAATATATTTTGGTACTATTGTTTGTTTACAAAGACTCAGAGAGGACTCAACAAAAGACTCAATAAAAACATAAACATCTGATATTTTGGAAAATGATAGGATGACAGTTGTGCTATGATCAGAAGGCATTAACATTAGGGTTGGGCAGTATCTAGATTTTCATACCGTCATACCGTTTCTGCACCATTCCGGGGTATACGGTATTACCGGAAGTGCACACGGGTGCTATAAAAAATAAAGAAACACTTTTTTTTACGCACAAAACAATTAAGGTAACAGGGATCTTGGGGATTGAATGTCTCTGCTGTAACCAATAAGCTTGAGCTTGACATCTAGCAAGTTAGCAAAACAAATGCATAGCTGCAGCCCTGAGCTGGATATCATTTATTTGACACATTTTAGATTTCTTATAGTTATACTTAACTTATAGATATAAGCAGTGGCGTAGCACGCAACCCCCCCCACACACTTCCCCCTCCCCCCAAAACAATTAATAATATATATTTGTTAAACGGTATTGAAAATTATACCATCTGTATTTCGAAATACCCCGGTTTACGGAACAAACCGTATATCGCCCAAGCCTATAGCCGCGGGAAGTAGGGGTGTTGTGGCAAAACGCTACACATAGAGAACACAAGGTTAAAACACATGCAAAACATAGATACTAATGTACTAATATGACATATTAGTACATATATAAAACAAAGATAATACAATTGTAACAATGAAGAAATCCAAATAAAAATGTATAACAATGACAGCCTGATTTAAAATATGAATTAAGAATATTTCCATTTATGACCAAGGTGATGGCATGTGCTATCCAAATCGGCCTCAAGATGCCCACAGACAAGGCACCCCCCAGAGTGAGCAGAACCCCAGCCCGCTATCGCCACACAATGGAGACTGAAGTGGTGGAGAACTCAGATGGAGACGTGAGTTCTTTGAAGTGGTGGATCTGGTGCAATCAGAAGTGGAGAGAAGATTGGACCAGGAAGGGATATCAGCAAGATGAGAGAACCATCATTGACGCAGCAACAGGAAGCACAACTCAACTGGATGCACAGTCCCTTGACTCCCTTCAACTCCCCATTAGAGTTCTCAGTACAATTAATAACTGTGGCTATAAATGCTACAAAATCCACGTTCTTCACAATAAGTGTATCCAGATCACTTGATTGACATAAAACATTTGCAACTGGTTCTGGTGCATCCGCCACCATATCTTCTTCAGAACAGTGGCCTCTTGCTCCTTCAACTCTCTTCACCGGCTCCACATAGGAGATTTGCTGTACAGCCCTGATCCTTGACACCTCAACCTCTTTCACCCTAACAGGGCACTCAGGGAATTTGGAAATATGATCCCCACCACTTTACCATTTTACATTCACAGACTCTTCAATAACATATTCCTTCCGTCTGCAAACACTTGACACATGGCCAAACTTTTTACACTTCTTGAATTGCATCGAGTTTTGCACGAACGCTCTTACAGCGTATCTTATATATCCCAACTTGACATAGGGTGGTAAATACTCATCAAACATCAATAATACAGATAAACTTTGCTCCTTTTTCCCATTCTCCATACGGGTCAAGCAACGTGCATTAACTACTGGAATTTTTAGCCTAAGATATTGATTATCAATGTCCAACGGGACGCCAGAGATGACACCTTTTACCGGTGCCCTGCTCCGAAAATCAAAGCCGTCCACTTCATACGTCGATAGTTCTGCGAGCCATAATGCACACTCCTTTTGCTCTTTAGATACACACGATATCAACACCATACCACTCCTGGTTACTTTGACTGCATCCACTTTCCCCAACGCCTTCTCACCATCATCGTGACATCAAAAGGGTTTCCCAAATAAACATCCTTATCCAAAAAACGTACTCAAACAAGCAACGATTCATCAGACTCATTTTCCACAACAATTCTTGGACTTCACTGTTGTCCACTCATCTTTCTCTCTAACTGTACTCGACGTGCTTTTAACTTCAAACGACACTTCTGCTTCCGCCATCTTCCCAGCCCTCCATCCCTCCTCCAAATGCGCTCCTTGAGTGACAGGGGGTGGGGCTAGGTCTGTGTGGAAAGCGGCATGGAGAGAGAGATGACTCAAGTAGCGAAGTAAACTACAGCTTCTACCCCCAAGCCATAAGACTCCTGAACAGCTAAACAAATGGCTACCCAGACTATTTGCATTGTCCCACCCCCCCACCCCCTCATTTTATGCTGCTGCTACTCTCTGTTTATTATCTATGCGTAGTCACTTTACCTCTACCCACATGTACAGTTGAAGTCGGAAGTTTACATACACTTAGGTTGGAGTCATTAAAACTTGTTTTTCAACCACTCCACAATTGTCTTGTTAACAAACTATAGTTTTGGCAAGTCGGTTAGGACATCTACTTTGTGCATGACAAAAGTAATTTTTCCATCAATTGTTTACAGACATATTATTTCATTTATAATTCACTGTATCACAATTCCAGTGGGTCAGAAGTTTACATACACTAAGTTGACTGTGCCTTTAAACAGCTTGGAAAATTCCAGAAAATGATGTCATGGCTTTAGAAGCTTCTGATAGGCTAATTGACATCATTTGAGTCAATTGGCGGTGTACCTGTGGATGTATTTCAAGGCCTACCTTCAAACTCAGTGCCTCTTTGCTTGACATCATGGGAAAATCAAAAGAAATCAGCCAAGACCTCAGAAAAAAATGTGTAGACCTCCACAAGTCTGGTTCATTCTTGGGAGAAATGTCCAAATGCCTGAAGGTACCACGTTCATCTGTACAAACAATAGTACGCAAGTATAAACACCATGGGACCACGCAGCCGTCATACCGCTCAGGAAGGAGACGCGTTCTGTCTCCTAGAGATGAACGTACTTTGGTGCGAAAAGTGCAAATCAATCCCAGAACAACAGCAAAAGACCTTGTGAAGATGCTGGAGGAAACAGGTACAAAAGTATCTATATCCACAGTAAAACGAGTCCTATATCAACATTACCCGAAAGGCCGCTCAGCAAGGAAGAAGCCACTGCTCCAAAAACGCCATAAAAAAGCCAGACTACGGTTTGCAACTCCACATGGGGACAAAGATCGTACTTTTTGGTGAAATGTCCTCTGGTCTGATGGAACAAAAATAGAACTGTTTGGCCATAATGACCATCGTTATGTTTGGAGGAAAAAGGGGAAGGCTTGCAAGCCGAAGAACACCATCCCAACCGTGAAGCACAGGGGTGGCAGCATCATGCTGTGGGGGTGCTTTGCTGCAGGAGGGACTGGTGCACTTCACAAAATAGATTGGCATTATGAGGAAGGAAAATGATGTGGATATATTGAAGCAACATCTCAAGACATCAGTCAGGAAGTTAAAGCTTTGTCGCAAATGGGTCTTCCAAATGGATAATGACCCCAAGCATACTTCTAAAGTTGTGGCAAAATGACTTAAGGACAACAATGTCAAGGTATTGGAGTGGCCATCACAAAGCCCTGACCTCAATTCTATAGAACATTTGTGGGCACAACTAAAAAAGCTTGTGCGAGCATGGAGGCCTACAAACCTGACTCAGTTACACCAGCTCTGTCAGGAAAAATGGGCCAAAATTCACCCAACCCAACAACTTATTGTGGGAAGCTTGTGGAAGGCTACCAGAAACGTTAAACAATTTAAAGGCAATGCTACCAAATACTAATAGAGTGTATGTAAACTTCTGACCCACTGGGAATGTGATGAAAGAAAGAAAAGCTGAAATAAATCATTCTCTCTACTATTATTCTGACATTTCACATTCATAATTTAGCCCACTAGCAATACAGGGCGTGGGCCCGCCAGTGCTGAATCTAGGTGAGCGCTTTTCTCCGCGATGGCTCGCATAGCTGTCCATGGTCCTGAAACAATTTTATTTTTGTGCTTAATTTTATTAGGCACAATCTTGTTTACTAATTTAGTTACAACCCCTATCTCATTTTCGCTCTCTCACGCACAAACCCGATGTACACTGAACAAAAATATAAACGCAACATGTAAAGTGTTTGTCCCATGTTTCATGAGCTGAAATAAAAGA
This sequence comes from Coregonus clupeaformis, assembly GCF_020615455.1. Taxonomy (NCBI): domain Eukaryota; kingdom Metazoa; phylum Chordata; class Actinopteri; order Salmoniformes; family Salmonidae; genus Coregonus; species Coregonus clupeaformis. The sequence continues at coordinate 10,410,823 of NC_059197.1, read as the reverse complement.
TCCCAGACATTTTCCATATGCACAAAACGCTTATTTCTCTCAATTATTGTGCTCAAATTTGTTTACATTCCTGTTAGTGAGCATTTCACCTTTGCCAAGATAATCCATCCACCTGACAGGTGTGGCATTTCAAGAAGCTGATTAAACAGCATGATCATTACACAGGTGCACCTTGTGCTGGGGACATAATAGGCAAGTCTAAAATGTGCAGTTTTGTCACACAACACAATTGCAAAGATGTCTCAAGTTTTGAGGGAGCGTGCAATTGGTATGCTGGCTGAAGGAATGTCCACCAGAGCTGTTGCAAGATAATTTAATGTTCATTTTTCAACTATAAGCCGCCTCCAACGTCGTTTTAGAGAATTTGGCAGTACGTCCAACCGGCCTCACAACTGCAGACCACCCTGGTGAGGATCACAAACTGTCAGAAACCGTCTCGGGGAAGCTCATCTGCGTGTGTTCGTCATCCTCACCAGGGTCTTGACCTGACTGCAGTTCGGCATTGTAACCGACTTCAGTGGGCAAATGCTCTCCTTCGATGGCCACTGGCACGCTGGAGAAGTGTGCTCTTCATGGATGAATCCCAGTTTCAACTGTACTTGGCAGATGGCAGGCAGCATTTATGGCGTTGTGTGGGTGAGCAGTGTGTTGATGTCAACGTTGTGAACAGTGGTGGGGTTATGGTATGGGCAGGCATAAGCTACGGACAACAAACAAAATTGCATTTTATTGATTGGCAATTAGAATGCACAAAGATACCGTGACGAGGTCCTGAGGGCCATTGTCGTGCCATTCATCTGCTGCCAACACCTCATGTTTCAGCATGATAATGGGATCTGTACACAATTCCTGGAAGCTGAAAATGTCCCAGTTCTTCCATGGCCTGCATACTCAACAGACATGTCACCAATTGAGCATGTTTGGGATTCTCTGGATTGACGTGTACTACAATGTGTTCCAGTTCCCACCAATATCCAGCAACTTCGCACAGCCATTGAAGAGGAGTGGGACAACATTCCACAGGCCACAATCAACAGCCTGATCCACTCTATGCGAAGGAGATGTCGCACTGCATGAGGAAAATGGTAGTCACACCAGATACAGTGCCTTGCAAAAGTATTCATCCCCCTTGGCATTTTTCCTATTTTGTTGCATTACAACCTGTAATTTAAATGGATTTTTATTTGGATTTCATGTAATGTACATACACAAAATAGTCCAAATTGGTGAAGTGAAATGAAAACAATCACTTGTTTCAAATAATTCAAAAAAATAATGGAAAAGGGGTGTGTGCATATGTATTCACCCCCTTTGCTATGAAGCCCCTAAATAAGATCTGGTGCAACCAATTACCTTCAGAAGTCACATAATTAGTTAGATTGCACACAGGTGGACTTTATTTAAGTGTCACATGATCTGTCACATGATCTCAGTATATATACACACACACCTGTTCTGAAAGGCCCCAGAGTCTGCAACACCTCTAAGCAAGGGGCACCACCAAGCAAGCGGCACCATGAAGACCAATGAGCTCTCCAAACAGGTCAGGGACAAAGTTTGGAGAAGTACAGATCAGGGTTGGGTTATTTAAAAAATATCTGAAACTTTGAACATCCCACGGAGCACCATTTTTAAATCCATTATTAAAAAATGGAAAGAATATGGCACCACAACAAACCTGCCAAGAGAGGGCCACCCACCAAAACTCACGGCCCAGGCAAGTAGGGCATTAATCAGAGAGGCAACAAAGAGACCAAAGATAACCCTGAAGGAGCTGCAAAGCTCCACAGCGGAGATTGGAGTATCTGTCCATAGGACCACTTTAAGCCGTACACTCAACACTCTGGGCTTTACGGAAGAGTGGCCAAAAAATAAGAAAACATGTTTGGTGTTTGCCAAAATGGGGGAGACTCCCCAAACATATGGAAGAAGGTACTCTGGTCAGATGAGACTAAAATTGAGCTTTTTGGCCATCAAGGAAAACGCTATGTCTGGCGCAAATCCAACACCTCTCATCACCCTGAGAACACCATCCCCACAGTGAAGCATGGTGGTGGCAGCATCATGCTGTGGGGATGTTTTTCATCGGCAGGGACTGGGAAACTGGTCAGAATTGAAGGAATGATGGATGGTGCTAAATACAGGGAAATTCTTGAGGGAAACCTGTTTCACTCTTCCAGAGATTTGAGACTGGGACGGAGGTTCACCTTCCAGCAGGACAATGACCCTAAGCATACTGCTAAAGCAACACAAAATATTTTACATCTTCAAAGTGGTAGGCATGTTGTGTAAATCAAAATCCATTTTAATTACAGGTTGTAAGGCAACCTTTCGCAAGCCAAGCCAATGTACTGACTGGTTTACTGATCCACGCTATTTCCATTGACTGATTTCCTTATATGAAATGTAACTCAGTGAAATCTTTGAAATTGTTGCATGTTGCGTTTATGTTTTTGTTCAGTGTAATTATGCAGTACAAAGAATTGTGTGCGCTGTTCACAACAGGCTTTTTGCAAGCAGAAATTAATTAAATTAACTTAGGCTGCAGTGATACTGTTACCGAATCTTGTCCTTTGCTTAGGCTACTCATCACATTAGGAATTGTATTGTTAGTCTGCATAGATGCATGCAATGCTTTATTATAAAGGTCATTCATTCATTCATTGAGTTTGCCTGTAAAAGTTGCGCTTCAAGCAGCTCTGATTCTCAATTCTCTCTCCGATTCTCATTTAAATGATCAAAACGGTTGTAAATATCACAGAGTGGGCCTTTTTAATGAAGGAGTGCGGGGGGATCTTAACTTTAAGTCACCTAACCCAGCTCATTAGCCTATATTTTCTTAATCAAGGTTCCTCAAAGTCCTTGAGGGAAAGGTAATTGTGAGATCCTGCATCTTGTCTGATGACTTTTAACACGAGTCAAACAAAGTGAAAGTTGGCCTTGGTGTGAGGGTTCCTATTAATTACCAGTGACACTGACCTACATTCATAGCCCCGTCACGGCACCTGAGAACATAGATTTTGATGAAGTTGCCAGAAGCCACCATACTGTTACTGCATTATTTATGATCGGCAGTGGGAGGCTTCTTGCGTGACACAACCCATCATGTCCACACTAACTGTGAACTAGGCTAAATCTGAGGAATTGTTTTATTCAATTTTTATTTAAGCTCCGAGCTCCAACAATGCAGGAGTGAATGAAATATATTAATAATATACACAGAGTGTAAAAAACATTAGGAACACCTTCCTAATATTGAGTTGCACCCCGTTTTGCCCTCAGAACAGTATCCAATGCTTCCCACAGTTGTGTCAAGTTGGCTGGATGTCCTTTGGGTGGTGGACCATTCTTGATACACACGGGAAACTGTTGAATGTGAAAAACCCAACAACATTGCAGTTCTTGACACACTCCGTTCAAAGGCACTTAAATATTTTGTCTTGCCCATTCACCCTCTGAATGGCACACGTCTCAAAATGATTCTTTAACCTGTCTCCTCCCCTTCATCTACACTGAATTGAAGTGGATTTAACAAGTGACATCTATAAGGGATCATACCTTTCACCTAGTCAGTCTATGTCATGGAAAGTGTTCCTAATGTTTTGTACACTCAGTGTATACATGTTTACAGAATGCACTCCTCCCAATAAGCTAGAGCCGTGTGCTCTTACAAGGGAATTCAAGAAAATGCAGGCACTTGAAATGTAAATAGCTGCCTCTTAATAGCCTACTGCGAGTTGTTTTTCCAAATGTTTATTTTGTTTGAACTATGTGAAAGAAATCACAAGGTTCTCCTGGATAATAAACCATTACTCCACTTTCACATCTCCCAGGGACATATATACATTTAAGGCTAATAACTGAGCCTTGTAATATATAATTGGAAACAAACAAACTAAATAAGTAGCGAAATAAATAATGAAAAGAAAGCAAGGAGGTTTGAGGGAAAACTGCTGAAGTTCTACAGTGTTAGCGACACACTGGGACAGCATGAAATCACATTGGCTGTGGCAGAGTGGCAGACTGGCTTATCTGAGGCAGTCAGCCTGGGATTTGGCCTGGGATGTAGAGAGCCACGGGCGTAGCCAGACAGGCAGCACACCAGCCATGTGGGCTAGCTATATAAATGTGTGGGAATCTACAAGTCTCAGGGAAACCGTGGGCTAGGGCTACTAATGCAACTGGTGCCGCTCAGTGAGTTTAGAATAGGCTACAGCTACATACTGTAGGTTGTGTACCATTACATGAGCATACATATCAAGCTGTCAGTCATATTACAACAAGCATGCAGATGCAATAAGTGAAAGCATGCTGTTTGGGGTTTTAGGCTGGGTTTCTGTGTAGCACTTTCTGACATCTGCTGATGTAAAAAGGGCTTTCTGAATAAAATGTGATTGATTGAATTGATTATAACTAACTAACTAACTGGGGATAGCTAGCTAGCATAATGTCACAAAGCATGATGTGCAAGCCGGTTAACTTTCATTCTGAAATAACTCAGAGTTTGTCAGATATTAGTTTAGAAATACTTAAAATTGGTATGGGAGCTAACTAGCTAGCAAGCTACCAGGTATAACTGGTATAACAGATATATAGATATACAGTGCCTTCTGAAAGAATTCAGACCCCTTGACTTTTTCCACATTTTGTTACGTTACAGCTTTATTCTAAAATTGATTAAATATTTTTTTCCCCTCTTCAGTCTACACACAATATCCCATAATGACAAAGCAAAAACAGGTTTTTAGTATCTTTTGCAAATGTCTTTTTGCAAATGTCACATTTACATAAGTATTCAGACCCTTTGCTCAGTACTTTGTTGAAGCACCTTTGGCAGCAATTACAGCATCGAGTCTTCTTGGGTATGACGCTACAAGCTTGGCACACCTGTATTTGGGGAATTTCTCCCATTTCTTCTCTGCAGATCCTCTCAAGCTCTGGCAGGTTGGATGGGGAGCGTTGCTGCACAGCTATTTTCAGGTCTCTCCAGAGATTTCAATTGGGTTCAAGTCGGGGCTGTGGCTTAGCCACTCAAGGACATTCAGAGACTTGTCCCGAAGCCACTCCTGCGTTGTCTTGGCTGTGTGCTTAGGGTCGTTGTCCTGTTGGAAGGTGAACCTTCGCCACAGTCTAAGATCCTGAGCGCTCTGGAGTAGGTTTTCATCAAGGATCTCTCTGTACTTTGCTCCGTTCATCTTTGCCTCGATCCTGACTAGTCTCCCAGTCCCTACCACTGAAAAACATCCCCACAGCATGATGCTGCTGCCACCACCATGCTTCACAGTAGGGATGGTGCCAGGTTTCTGTAATCCCGAGTGGCGCAGTGGTCTAAAGCACTGCATCGCAGTGCTAGCTGTGCCACTAGAGATCCTGGTTCGAGTCCAGGCTCTGTCGTAGCCGGCCGCGACCGGGAGACCCATGGGCGGCGCACAATTGGTCCAGCGTTGTCCAAGGTAGGGGAGGGTTTGGCCGGCAGGGATGTGGGTTCGTTTCCCACGGGGGGCCAGTATGAAAAAAACATGTATGCATTCACTAACTCTAAGTCGCTCTGGATAAGAGCGTCTGCTAAATGACTAAAATGTAAGTGTAAATGTAAATGTTTCCTCCAGACGTGACGCTTGGCATTCAGGCCAAAGAGTTCAATCTTGGTTTCATCAGACCAGAGAATCTTGTTTCTCATGGTCTGAGAGTCCTTTAGGTGCCTTTTGGCAAACTCCAAGCGGGCTGTCATGTGCCTTTTACTGAGGAATGGCTTCCGTCTGGCCACTCTACCGTAAAGGCCTGATTTGGTGGAGTGCTGCAGAGATGGTTGTCCTTATGGAAGGTTCTCCCATCTCCACAGAGGAACTCTAGTGCTCTGTCAGAGTGACCATTGGGTTCTTGGTCACCTCCCTGACCAAGGCCCTTCTCCCCCGATTGCTTAGTTTGCCTGGGCGTCTAGCTCCAAGAAGAGTCTTGGTGGTTCCAAACTTCTTCCATTTAAGAATGATGGAGGCCACTGTGTTCTTAGGGACCTTCAATGTTGCAGACATTTTTTGGTACCCTTCCCTAGATCTGTGCCTCGACACAATCCCGTCTCGGAGCTCTACGGACAATTCCTTTGACCTCATGGCTTGGATTTTGCTCTGACATGCACTGTCAACTGTGGGACCTTATATAGACAGGTGTGTGCCTTTCAAAATCATGTCCAATCAATTGAATTTACCACAGGTAAACGTCTCAAGGATGATCAATGGAACAGGATGCACCTGAGCTCAATTTGGAGTCTCATAGCAAAGGGTTTGAATACTTATGTAAATAAGGTATTTATGTTTTTTATGTTTAATACCTTTGCTAAAATGTCTAAAAACCTGTTTTTGCGTTGTCATTATGGGGTATTGTGTGTAGATTGCTGAGGAATTGTTTATTATTTAATACATTTTAAAATAAGGCTGTAAAGTAACAAAATGTTGAAAAAGTAACATCAAATTGATCAGAAATCCAGTGTAGACATTGTTAATGTTGTAAATGGCTATTGTAGCTTGAAACGGCTGATAAAAAAAAAAAAATGGAATATCTGCAGTTGAAGTCGGAAGTTTACATACACTTAGGTTGGAGTCATTAAATCTCGTTTTTCAACCACTCCACAAATTTCTTGTTAACAAACTATAGTTTTGGCAAGTCAGTTAGGACATCTACCTTGTGCATGAAACAAGTAATTTTTCCAACAATTGTTTACAGACAGATTATTTCACTTATAATTCACTGTATCACAATTCCAGTAGGTCAGAAGTTTACATACACTAAGTTGACTGTGCCTTTAAACAGCTTGGAAAATTCCAGAAAATGATGTCATGGCTTTAGAAGCTTCTGATAGGCTAATTGACATCATTTGAGTCAATTGGCGGTGTACCTGTGGATGTATTTCAAGACCTACCTTCAAACTCAGTGCCTCTTTGCTTGACATCATGGGAAAATCAAAAGAAATCAGCCAAGACCTCAGAAAAAAAAATGGTAGTCATCCACAACTCTGGTTCATCCTTGGGAGCAATTTCCAAATGCCAGAAGGTACCACGTTCATCTGTACAAACAATAGTATGCAAGTATAAACACCATGGGACCACGCAGCCGTCATACCGCTCAGGAAGGAGACGTGTTCTGTCTCCTAGAGATGAACGTTCTTTGGTGCGAAAAGTGCAAATCAATCCCAGAACAACAACAAAGGACCTTGTGAAGATGCTTGAGGAAACCGGTACAAAAGTATCTATATCCACAGTAAAACAAGTCCTATATCGACATAACCTGAAAGGCCGCTCAGCAAGGAAAAAGCCACTGCTCCAAAAACGCCATAAAAAAGCCAGACTACGGTTTGCAACTGCACAAGCGGACAAAGGTCGTACCTTTTGGAGAAATATCCTCTGGTCTGATGTAACAAAAATAGAACTGTTTGGCCATAATGACCATCGTTATTTTTGGAGGAAAAAGGGGGTTGCTTGCAAGCCAAAGAACACCATCCCAACCGTGAAGCACGGGGGTGGCAGCATCATGCTGTGGGGGTGCTTTGCTGCAGGAGGGACTGGTGCACTTCACAATATAGATGGCATCATGAGGAAGGAAAATTATGTGGATATATTGAAGCAACATCTCAAGACATCAGTCAGGAAGTTTAAAGCTTGGTCGCAAATGAGTCTTCCAAATGGACAATGCATACTTCCAAAGTTGTGGCAAAATGGCTTAAGGACAACAAAGTCAAGGTATTGGAGTGGCCATTACAAAGCCCTGACCTCAATCCTATAGAACATTTGTGGGCGAGCAAGGAGGCCTACAAACCTGACTCAGTTACACCAGCTCTGTCAGGAGGAATGGGCCAAAATTGTGCGAAGCTTGTGGAAGGCTACCCGAAATGTTTGACCCAAGTTAAACAATTTAAAGGCAATGCTACCAAATACTAATTGAGTGTATGTAAACTTCTGACCCACTGGGAATGTGATGAAAGAAATAAAAGCTGAAATAAATCATTCTCTCTACTATTATTCTGACATTTCACATTCTTAAAATAAAGTGGTGATCCTAACTGACCTAAAACAGGGAATTTTTACTAGGATTAAATGTGAGGAATTATGAAATACTGAGTTGAAATGTATTTGGCTAAGGTGTATGTAAACTTCCGACTTCAACTGTATAAACACATGTACAGTACCAGTCAAAAGTTAGACACACCTACTCAGTCAAGGGTTTTTCTTTATTTTTACTATTTTCTACATTGTAGAACAATAGTGAAGACATCAAAACTATGAAATAGCACATATGGAATCATGTAGTAACCAAAAAAGTGTTAAACAAATCAAAATGTATTTTATATTTGAGATTCTTCAAATAACCTTGCACCCTCTTGGCATTCTCTCAACCAGCTTCACCTGGAATGCTTTTCCAACAGTCTTGAAGGAGTTCCCACATATGCTGAGCACTGCTTTTCCTTCACTCTGCTGTCCGACTAATCCCAAACCATCTCAATTGAGTTGAGGTCGGGGGATTGTGGAGGCCAGGTCATCTGATGCAGCACTCTATCACTCTCCTTCTAGGTCACATAGCCCTTACACAGCCTGGAGGTGTGTTGGGTCATTGTCCTGTTGAAAAACAAATGATAGTCCCACAAAGCGCAAACCAGATGGGATGGCGTATTAATGCAGAATGCTGTGGTAGCCATGCTGGTTAAGTGTACGTTGAATTCTAAATAAATCACAGACAGTGTCACCAGCAAAGCACCCCCACACCATAACACCTCCTCCACTACGCTTTACGGTGGGAACTACACATGCGGAGATCATCGGTTCACCCACACCGCTTTTCACAAAGACACCGCGGTTGGAAACAAAAACCTCCAATTTGGACTCCAGACTCCAGAGTAGGAAAAGAGTTTCATTTCAATTAAAATGTTTTTTTTTTTTTTTTTTTGTCACATGCGGCGAATACAACCAGTTTAGACCTTACCATGAAATGCTTACTTACAAGCCCTTAACCAACAATACAGTTCAAGAAATAGAAATAGAAATAAGAAAATATTTACTAAATAAACGAAAGTAAAAAATATTATAAAAAGTAACACAATAAAATAACAATAACGAGGCTATATACAGGGGGTACCGGTACTGAGTCAATGTGCGGGGGTACAGGTTAGTCGAGGTAATTTGTACATGTAGGTAGGGGTAAAGTGACTATGCATAGATAATAAACAGTGTGTAGCAGCCGTGTAAAACAAAGGAAGGGGGGGTCGATGTAAATAGTCCGGGTGGCCATTTGATTAATTGTTCAGCAGTCTTATGGCTTGGGGGTAGAAGCTGTTAAGGAGCCTTTTGGACCTAGACTTGGCGCTCTGGTACCGCTTGCCGTGCGGTAGAAGAGAGACTCTATGATATGAGTCAGGGGCGAAAGAGGAAGATACAGTTTAGTCAGAGGAGCAGCTGGATGTGTTCTAATTACAGTCAGTGTTTTACCATATAGCTCATTCACTCATCCTAGTATAGAACCCAGAGTAGTTCAATGCTCATCTTCTTGATCAGCATCATGAATCATTCTATATTTTTACCTTTGTGTGTGTGTGTGTGTGAGCATGCATGTGTTTGTGTGTGTGTTTGTGTGTGCTACCAACCATGATCTACATGACGATCTCACAAAATCAATACATTTTCATGAAATAGGGCCTACCTTGTTGGTTTTTCCCTGACCTTAACATTAACACTGCATTTTTCATGGGTATTGAAAATATTCCTAGTCCTCTTACTGTGGTTTGAAGGTGAACACAGTGCTAATAAGGTGGCATTTTTAAAAGGTTTTGCTGTTGCACTGAGAAATAAAAGGGCAACCAGCTGAACAAATGTTGTCGTCACGACCAGTCAGAGGAAGTTGCTTTGAGGCACAGGATATCACGCATGCATGAAATATGGTGACACATGAAAAGCTTTCAAACAAAGATTCCCTCTCTCAATATAATATCTATTGTGTACAGGAAACCCATTCAACAATTCTAGATGAAGTTGCGTGGAAAAATGAATAGGGGGGAATATACTTCTCCAATGGGCTAAGAAACTCAAAAGGGGTGATGATATTAATTAACAGTAATTTCGATCCGAATGTTCAAATTGTCCAAACAGATACGCAAGGTAGATGGATTATTTTAAATATGTTATTGGACCATAAACAAATATAGCTCAATAACCTTTACGGACCAAATAATGATGATCCACACTTCATTAAAAAAAATTATAATAAATAATTGACCTTGCAAACAATTCAAGACTAGATTATGGTGGGAGATTATAATACCGTTTTAAGTTGCTCAATGGACCGTAAAGGAAATCACACTACAAACAATCACCCTCATGCTCTTAAGGAAATCGTGAATGTCATGGATACAATAGAACTAGTAGCTATATGGAGGCTTAAATATCCTGATCTAGTGAGATATACAGTGAGGGGAAAAAAGTATTTGATCCCCTGCTGATTTTGTACGTTTGCCCACTGACAAAGACATGATAAGTCTATAATTTTAATGGTAGGTTTATTTGAACAGTGAAAGACAGAATAACAACAAAAAAATCCAGAAAAACGCATGTCAAAAATGTTATGAATTGATTTGCATTCTAATGAGGGAAATAAGTATTTGACCCCTCTGCAAAACATGACTTAGTACTTGGTGGCAAAACCCTTGTTGGCAATCACAGAGGTCAGACGTTTCTTGTAGTTGGCCACCAGGTTTGCACACATCTCAGGAGGGATTTTGTTCTACTCCTCTTTGCAGATCTTCTCCAAGTCATTAAGGTTTCGAGGCTGACGTTTGCCAACTCAAACCTTCAGCTCACTCCACAGATTTTCTATGGGATTAAGGTCTGGAGACTGGCTAGGCCACTCCAGGACCTTAATGTGCTTCTTCTTGAGCCACTCCTTTGTTGCCTTGACCGTGTGTTTTGGGTCATTGTCATGCTGGAATATCCATCCACGACCCATTTTCAATGCCCTGGCTGAGAGAAGGAGGTTCTCACCCAAGATTTGACAGTACCTGGCCCCGTCCATCGTCCCTTTGATGCGGTGTAGTTGTCCTGTCCCCTTAGCAGAAAAACACCCCCAAAGCATAATGTTTCCACCTCCATGTTTGACGGTGGGGATGGTGTTCTTGTGGTCATAGGCAGCATTCCTCCTCCTCCAAACAAAAATCCAGAAAATCACATTGTATGATTTTTAAGTAATTAATTTGCATTTTATTGCATGACATAAGTATTTGATACATCAGAAAAGCAGAACTTAATATTTGGTACAGAAACCTTTGTTTGCAATTACAGAGATCATACGTTTCCTGTAGGTCTTGACCAGGTTTGCACACACTGCAGCAGGGATTTTGGCCCACTCCTCCATACAGACCTTCTCCAGATCCTTCAGGTTTCGGGGCTGTCGCTGGGCAATACGGACTTTCAGCTCCCTCCAAAGATGTTCTATTGGGTTCAGGTCTGGAGACTGGCTAGGCCACT